>NW_026263793.1:0-7642 GCF_000817695.3 Arachis duranensis
CACTTTTCCATGTGGGTTCAAACACTAATCCTTGGTTAAGAGGAATAGTGTTCAAGCCAGGGATGTACCTCGTTAGTAAATCTTTAAAGTAAGGTTTCATTTCAGAAATAACTTCTTTAACAGATTCTAACGGGGCAGGAGTAACAATCGAGTCAAACAGGGACTTGTCAACCTTCTTGGCTAAAGGTATTAACCTTGAAACCGTGAAGAAAGACATGTACAACTGAATGACAAGATGGTTACCCTCACGGATCTTACGTCTATGAAAAGACGGTATAATCCGCGGCAACCCTGACCTTGTAAGGGATACAGCAGGGGATAGGTCCACTGGGATAGAATCCCGAGCGACAAAGCGCTGAAGACAGACTCTCGACTGCTTTAAATACAAAGCAAGAAAGAGCCAGCCTGAGCGCTTCCCTAATCTCCTACAGGCCGCCCAGAACAGATGTGCAGCTATACACTGCTCCCCAAGCGCATGACTTTGTTGGCTATGTTGATATAGCTTATATAGGGAATACTAGAACCCTGGGAACCGGGGCCAAAGTCCAGGGTGAAAATTACATCCTCTCTGATGGTGACCCTTTCCCTTACTCATCAAATGGCACTCAGTTCATATCTTTAAGTTTGGCTGTCAGTTCATATATTTAACATCATATGGTACTCAGTTGTAGGCTTGGAGTTCAATCCATAACCAAGGTTCTAAGAAAGGGTAGGAAGAGAATAAAAGAAGAAAACAACCCCGGTAATCGAGTTAACAGCCTTCAGTCCCACTGAACTCGCTTTAGCGAACGACTTAGAGCTATTAGCTTCTCTTAGAGATCCTCTCTCTCCAGAAGCAAACTTACTTAAACCAACTCAAAACCTTATAAGAAAGGAAATGGTTCAGGCAACATTCTCTCCAATCTCTCCCCAGTGATGTTGATGATGGGCTTTGATGCAAGTAGCTCGATTGAAATTGAGGTTCTTAAGGGAAGGCGCGAAGCCTGTTTGAAACTCCCTTTTCTAAATAACCATAGCTTTGGTTTATGCCATTTGAGAAGTCATTGTCGAAAGTTGAAAGCTAGAGATTGCTTATTACTCTTAGAAAAACTTATCCTATCTGCTTGTTCATAGCCGAGCTTCACTCCTAACCTTCCCTACTTAAGGATCGAATGCCGCTCGTAAACTCGCCCCTCTCTCTTCAGGTTCTTAAGGGTATCTTTTTATCCCTTAGGGCATCAAGACCCGGAGTTTCACTCAGTCCCCCTCCCTAAATCTGTCATCCTTTACTCCCGAGTTAGCTTCTCTTCTGCTTCCTGTCCTCTCTAAGAGTACCTTCTAACCTGGAAGAACAGGGGGAGTTCCCCACCGCTACTCTAACAGCTGCCTATTCTCCCCCCTCGGGGAACTGAACTCGCTCCACTCCAGAACAATGCCATGACCCGGTCGAGAGCCTGGAATGCGGATTCCTTCAAAGAGAAAGAGAGAGTGTGTATTCCCGGCATCAATGCAATCACTTCCTGGTCCGAGAACAAGAGCAATTCTTCTTGGTCCCACCAAAGCATGAACAGTCGACTCAACAAAGGGGATATTTTTACTCAAACGAATTCCGTCTATTGTCATATATGACCTTCCTCCAACAGATTCAATTGCATCGTTTATTCCTATTCCGGTAAAACTAGCTGCTGACTTAATATAGGATGTAGGATGCCGAGAAAGAGCTCTTTTCGGGGTGGAAATAGAGGCAAATGAATGCCGTGGTTTGTTATTTATTTCTAATTGAACAAAAGCGAGGAGAAAACAAGTCGATCTAAGTCTTTTTTAACGCCCGTAATGCAGCTAAAAATGGAAGATCGAACAAGCGTAACGAAAGAAAAGAACCCTGGGATTCCATTCTGCGATTCCCTTCTCTTCCCCGTGAACTGACTATTGAATCAACTCCTCCGGGCTATTCCCTAGGCTGATCTTCCCCGGGCACTTCACTCCTCTTTCTATTGTTCTTGTTACAAGCCCTTCAGCCTAAGAAGAAGAAGCTAGCATTGGCAGAAATGCTAGCCAGTAGGATAGGGTAGCAGGAAGCTAGAGAAGGTCTATCTAGTAGGAAATTACAGGGGACTTTGTTAGGAAAGCACGACCAGAGAATGAGAAGTTCGAAAGTCTGATTATTAGATTCTTACGATTTCTCTTTTGTTGATAGAAGCCCGACCGGAGACAGATAATCCGTTGAATTGCCTCTAGGGCCAAAGAGAACGACATATAGCTTTTTCGCTCTTCCAGTAGATGAACCGGGAAGAAGGATGACGGCACTGTAGAAATGACGTAAGTGATAGGCAGTTTCCTTTCTCTATTGATAAAGCGGGAAATGAGCTCTACAATAAGTGCACCGAAAGGGGGCCTGAGAGCTAGAAATAGGTTACGCAAGCAGCAAGTAGGCTTATTGGAATACCAGCCCTTCCTGCAGACAGATAAGCCGGAGCTAGTGTACATAGTCGGGTTATTAAGTTAGCGCTAAGATCCGGAGGAATTGAATTTTCTACTTGATCTGGGAACTGACTATTGAATCCAATCCGAAGTCGGAAAGAAGTAAGTCTATTGTGTTACGAAAGCCGTAACTAATAACTACCAATAGGAGGTAGCCCATATCTCTAAGAATCTCTTCCTAATCCCAGGGGAAGAACTTCTAAAACCCCTTCACAATTGGAACTTCGAACTACCGTAACTCCTAATAAATCCAATAAGCCTGGGTGGGGCAAAAGCCCGGGATTCAATGCAACTAGTCAACAAGGTTAGCTTCAAGGTCTAGTGTATATAATAGGAAGTCTGACAGGGGAAATGGAATCAGATCCTTTAGCTGCGAACTGAGCCTCAAGTAAGGCATCTTAGAGCCGTAAAGAAGTCATTCTAACTCCTTAAAAAGACCTTACTGCTTCTTTAAAGAAAAGAGAAAGCTAGTAAAGCCAGGGAAGGAAGTTATATTATTAGGGGGTTAGTCTGTCGAATACAAGAAATTCCTCTTTCTTTTGTTGTAATTGAACTTCTGGAGGAATGAAATTCGCACTCGGCTCGGCCAAGCAGTTTCACTAATGTATCGGGACATTGAGTGTCCTTCCTTGACTGCCCCCTCCACTTCCTCTTCACATGGAGGCTTCATCCCCCACTGTTGTCCTTAACATAAGGATGATAGGGATTTCGAGAGAGAGACATAAGGTCAAAGGTGTTTGAAAAGCCTATTCTTGATGATGAGTTCTCACATTCGATTGATCTCTTCCATCCTTGAAGGAAGCAAAGGGGCATTTCATTTGAAGATCGATGACTTGCCTTCTTACTTCTTTGTTTCAGTCAGGACTGCAAAAGCAAATTCAACGAAAGATGCACGATTCTCTGACGCAACTGTCCGATTTGGCTTTGTCTCAGCCGTGTTAGGGGAATGCAAAAGATAGAGATAGGGGCAGCCCCATTCATTCAAGGTAGCATAGCTACTGCATTAGGTCCGTAGGGTCCGGAGACAGGGGAGCGAAATGCCACCCCATTTCAAAGGTGCGCAGCAGACAGGGCAAAAACAAGGTCAAGGGCTGAGTTTGAATCCTTTTCGATAAAAAGATAGGTTCTTAGCCGCATTGAGTAGATCTTAGGTCTCTTTTTCTCTTTAGATATTAGAGACGAACGGGACTTTGACAAAGACAGACTTTCTGACTGTAGCCACGTAGGGTTCAGGGAAGGCTTTGTGAACAGCTAGGGGAATTTTCCAGAGAGGTGGGGGAATGAAGAATGGGAGAAGTGGGAAGTCCAGCACCATCTAGCCCTAGAAGAAAAAAATAAACCCAGGAATTTACTTCTTTAGGGCTTAGGGCTAAAAGGAGATGGATAGGCATAACATTCTCTACTCGGGCAATGAGCTACCCCTCGGGCTGGGAGTTGAGTTACGACTCCGACTATGACTACTAGCTTGAGCTTTGTCTCAGGAGTTCATGCATGTGGGCCGTACTACAGTTCAGCTTCTGGAGTGGTGGCCGGATTGCCCCACCTTTCCCCTGGAGACTCTCAGACAATGGATTGGTATCAGCGGTCTGCCTGTTCACTGTTGGGATTCCACTTCCTGATTCGATCGAGAAAGTGACATGGAGCAGCCACAAGGACAAGGCAAAGCTCACCCTGATTACGATTATGTGTCAGAATTGAGAAAAGCTATGTACGGGTTAAAGCAAGTCATCAAAAAGATGGAATGCTCAACTGCAAGCCTATCTCGACTCCAAGGGAGGTTAAGGCTAAGCTATGCTCAGCAGAGGATCAAACTATACCTAATTTCTGATCTTGCTTTTTCGAAAACCAAGAGCAAAGGGACTTGGTTACTAAGACAAATCATCCTTGTCTGCCTTAACAGGGAATTTGAATTGGGCTACTCATTCGCTTCTTGGTTTGCTTTGTAGACGAACGAATTTTCATATATATATATATATTACTCCTACTTCCTCCTTTTTCGAGGGACTTAGTGATCAAATTAACCTATTTTATGGGCAAGGGGAACCAGAGGTAACCCAGCCAGTTCAAGAAGAGGCGGGTGGCCAATTTATCGGGCCACACGCTCCTAGTAGTCAATTTTTAGCCAAAAGAATTCCTCTTGTTCTTCGTGGTTGCCAACATATAGCCGTCAGGAAGGACTTTCTGACCACCATTTTCGAGGATCTTCACCTATTCCAGGCTTCTCCGCGGAAACGTCTCAAAATAGCTGAGATACTCAACATAATTGAAGAAAACCAAGATGTTTTTCTAAAGTTGTATGAGAATCCCAAAAGTCAGGGGGGGGCTGGACATTACTTAATGGTGGTAGTACACGATTGGGAACGGGAGCAAGAACTAGCATGAGAGTTCCATTTCAGGGAGGGCTTTTTTGATTTATTTATATAGTAGCGGACATTGGAAGAGAAGATATGGAGCCTGAGATCCCCCGCTTTTTAGACTTACATTCCGTTCTTTATTTAGGCTCAAAGGCCACTTTTCTCGGGATTCAATGAATCCCTTTTAGAATAGAAGGCTCATTTATGTCTCACACTTGCAGCAACCCCTATGTTCGAAGCAAGATGTTGTCTAATTAGACCACGAATTACAAAAAGGTAAGTGGTCCAAGCTCTATCGCTATTTCGCGAGGCAATCCACATCGATGTAATGAAAGTGAAGGGCCCACGACAATTATCATTGCCTAAAGCCTCAAGTTGGAGCTTTCCCCGGTAACAAGAGTAGAAAGTGGTTCTTACCTCCCCCGATGATCTAGCTTGTCGGTCTGTGTCCTTTGGCCCCCTATCTCTAATCTAAAGGGGCGTAAGCACTTGCTGCCCTAAGAAGCAGGTCCCACTCCGTCCAAAAGCTTCTTATAGCTCTTCGGCTGGCTAAACAGGTTCAACCCCAACTCCAAAGGCAGGTTTCACTCCGGCTTGATCAGATGGTTGGCTTGGAGAAGAAGCGAGACCAAGAAGAAGAGGCAAGGGCAAGAAGATAAGAAGCTAATCCTTGTCTGGGAAAGGCGTCTTAGAAAGGATGTCCCCCCATCTGAGCTTCAGAGGGAAGGTATGCACCTCACTCGACTAGAAGAGGACCAATCCGAAGGGGTCCTAACAAGGTCGGGGAGTTCTTTCCGTCTACTTTCTTAATATGGAACTGGGATTGAGACTTTCATTCCTTTATCTGCTTGTCAAGACCTAGAAAGATCAAGCGGACCCCTTTCAGCGAGGAAATATCCCAAGTAGTATCTCCGGGCATCTAAACTCGCGATTTAATGCATAAAATGGGCCTTTCTTCATCTTTTTCCATCACACACACGTAGACGGATACCTTTTACCAAGGGCTCTCAAAGTCAAAGGCCAACTAACTTGAATCAAATGCGTAAGTAAAGGAGAAGGTTCATACAAAGTCTAATCCTCCCTCTTATAAGTTTTTGGGATGGAGGTCAATTACATAGAGCCTAATACCCGGTTGTTGAGCTAAGGTCAATCTCCCCAAATGAGTCTATCGAACTCGTATCGGCACTCTACGATCTACTCTTTACTATAAGCTATTTCTGATGAGATTGCGTTTGAGTACATATGTGGTCAATTATATAGAGCCTTTGGACGCATTACTTTTTGACAATCAAATGTTTAGGTTCTTGCTTTTCGGCTTCTAGCTCATAGTTGGACTTCTTGTCCTAGCAGTGATAGCAAAGGCAGCCTCCTCTCTTGAGCGGTTGAGCCGGCCTAGGATTAGAGGCCCACCATAGGTTAGTTCCGAGCTAAACCTCTCCTTGTTGAAGGACAAAGCGGGTACTCATTCCCTAGTTGACCCCTTACCTATCAAGCCTCCGGGCAAAGGTGCCTTCACCCCAAGGAGACCAAGCGCAAACTCTTGGAAGAGATCGACCACCTCTGACAACTACTCTAGTTTCTTCCCAGCAGAAATGCAGAGGAAGGACCAAAAGAGCAGAGGTTTAATCTATCCAACAAACCTGTGCCGAGAAATCTACAGGGGTTAGAATACACTTCTAAAAGCGGGTGAAGGTGGGGACATTAGCAACCTCAACTCGAGACGAGAAGGGGCACCTGAATTATCATAAATGAAGAGATTTCGCAGATGCGGTCTATGGACTCTTGGCTACTGATTTGAGACCTGGAATGAGGAAGTGTCCGCTCTTGAATTGTAGGGAAGCCTTATATTCTATTATTAAGATGGAGAATGGGATCGAACTGAAAGTCGGTGATAGTTGATTTCCAAACCTGCGTACAGCTAAACGCCCTTCCTTTAAGGATTCTATCGCCAAGAATACTAGACGGAGGAGAAGTAACTCAGCAGCCTAAGCCTTGACCTTTTCCCCCTTAACTTAATAGGGGTTGACCCTTGTGCCAGTAAGTCTGAGCCCAGTCTCTCTTCTTCGTGAATGAGCTCTGACTTGTCGATATAGTTGACATTCTTCCTTCCTCTTCGATTCGATAGCTAGTTGATGAGAGGCCCTCAGGAAAGACAGCCACTGGAACTATGCAATTCTCTTTCTGAGGCGACCTTTACTTTCAACTTTAAGACTTAGGATATAAGTTCTGGTGCCATTTCGGGCTTTTCCATTTCTTCCTAAGGCACCCTCCTTCTGTAGAGTCAACCTCCTTGTAGAAGAAAGGGCAACCCTATATATAGTAGTAAATCAATGGAACTACTACAGATAATGGGCTAAGCGCCTGCTTATTCTATTTATTAATAGCATGTATAACGATCTAAACGGGCTAAAGCTAAAGAGCGTAACGAGCTAATAACAGTCAGTCTTATCCTAAAGTCAAGGCCTTCGCCATCCCGAGGTAAGACTTTCTTTCTTCCAATATAGAGTATGCTTTCTCTCCAGGCAGTACCATTAGCCTTTAGAGGGAATTGTTATATTTATATAGGGATAGGGATATAGATCTTTGGGAAGCCTGTTTTTGTGATCATTGATTGATAAAGTGAGTGCCCTCTCAGGGTAGCTGTTGGACTGTTTGCTAACCCCGTTGGAAGGGAAATCCGCGAATCAAGCCTCAAATAAAGATAAGAGCAGATTTGTTCCACTCTAAGCTTTTTGCAAAACAAAAAAGAGAAGTTAAGACAGTAAGGCAAGTTTGAAATAGGTGAGGGCTTTCATGATATTCGCTGTTTCCGCGGTCACAAGGGAAAG
>NW_026263793.1:17129-20264 GCF_000817695.3 Arachis duranensis
AGGAATGCGGTAGGCGGTGGTCCGGTTGACAAAGAGAATAGAAAGTCTACGGTTAGGTAAAACAATATCCAACAAAGACCATAATTACATACATAACATAGTCATAGCGGAAACTATCAAAACGAGTAAGCTAGATTGCCTATGCCTAAAGCCTGTCTACTCCTAACAAGTCTAAAGATAGAAGTGACTTTCTATTCTAATAGTATGGCTGGAATCAGGTTCTCCTATGCGGCTGGCTTTATGCTTTTTTTAGTCAAGAAGTTACCGTCAAAGAGAGAGCCATGGCTGCTCACACATTGTTAGAGCGGGAAGGGTTTCTATTCATTTCGCGTTGCATGAACCTTTCTATGGGTTGTTTGGCTATTAGATTCGCACAGACAGGCAGAAAGGGCTTCTAGCCTACTAGTTAAGTAACAGCAGTTGTGGTTTCTTAGAATCATCCTCAGAGGGAGCCCATTACAGCACCGGGATACAACACATAAAGGCAAATCATTGTCAAGTCTTATCGTCAGGTTTGAGACTAAGATTCGAGCATTGAATCGACAGAATTGGCATTTAAAGCCAAGATGGTGTAAGTGATTAATAACTAATCTTCCCTTCGTCGCTGTAAGTGGAATGCCCTGAAACTCTTCCTGAAATAGGGACTCGAAATCTAATACAGCCATTAGGAGAGATCCCGGCAGAAGATACTTGGGCATTCCAATTCAGTAGTATTCTTCGCAACAAGTCTTATTCCTATTGCTTCTAGCCCCATTACATACCTAGCCATTTCAAATCTATCTATTTGAGACCAAATCCTATGACCACATTCTCCTTTTTGTTCCGATCTGACATTCATTCAGAAAGCGAAGAACTTCTTTTTTAATCAATATATGTATAGTTAGAAATCTCGGATTTGATTTGAACCAACGCTCATCAACGGATCACGACGTGAACTGTCAACCGCTCTACCACCGAGCTACCGAGACGGAAGGGAGGGACTGATTGAGACATGGAAGCCTATAAAGTGAGTCCGCTCATAAGAACAGTCAGGCTATCTTAGTCTCATCATGTGCCCTTATTAAATTGAAGAAACCTATCGAATGAAGATGCCACTCAGGGACCCCTCGTTATGGATAGGTCTGGAAGAGCATGGGAAAGAAAGATCATCTTATTCCTTTAGTCAACCATGATTCTATTATGTTTTACAGCTATTCATTTGATTGACTCTGTTCCGAAGGTCCTCAGGAATCACTCTCAGGCTCGGGGATGCAAAAATCTCTAAATGATAGACAACGATTCCCTAATGAGACGAACTGACCGCATTTATGAAGAAATCTTGTCCGAAGGCTTCAATCCATTAGCCCAGCTTTCTTGTGGGCGGAATGTTCTCATTTCAAAAGTGAAGCATGGATGTGCGAGAAACTAAGATCAGAGGCCGGCTGCGGTAGTTACATGATCTGAGGAGAGGAATTGAATGCACAGTTAGCAAGAGAAAGGAAAGATAAGAGGAGGTCTTTGTTCAGATAGTTTGTAAGTGTTAATCAGACATTACAAAGGAATCAACAATAGGTGGTTCCTCGACAACGGGCAGTAACAGACTAGGTTTGTTACACGCACGTGTTGCCATGTCCACGACACGAAAAGCTACTCCAAACCTAAAGACATCTGGGTCGATAGATTTGGAAAACCATGTGTCAGTGTACACAGGGGCTTCAAAGAAATCACCTAGAGAAACAGGCCTGGTATAAAGAAGCGAATACCATTTTAGATAAGACAGATACTGTCGCATCCACCCTTGCATGACAGAGTACTCATTGAACTCTGCCATACCAGGATAGGCGAAAACCTCAATGGGAGGAACCTTGAGCTCTTTTGGAGCAAAATGTTCAAGAAGGGCGTGAACCAAAGCGCCCACACATTGAGGAGGTATCGGTCTACCTAAAACGATAGACAAGGAAGTCTCCAATGAGAAACACTTAGTGTAGAACATTAGGAGCATAACCAACAGCCGTCTACCACGCTTTCCATGCGTGGGACAACCAATTGGTCGCGAAGCAGCCTTGAAGCCAAATCCACCAATTCTCAGTAAGGTAGATAACCGAACTGACTTCGGCATGGATATAACATAGTTATACCATCCTATTGGAGATTTGACATCAGCAGCTTTACGCATTGACACAGGAGACAGATCAACTGTCAAATTGTCAACACGAAAGCGCTTGGCAAATTCACAAGCGCCTACGGGCGACCGTATGCTTTTAGCCGCAGACACCTTAACCCCCAACCTCTGCACCAAGGTTTCATACCTTGAAGCGACCTTCGGGTCGGCAATGACTACGTCATCACCGAGCACGGCGTATTTCTTAAATACCTTGCCTGGATACTCCTGTTCTGCCGCTACCCACACCACTAAGTGGTGAGATAGAGCAAAGAGTGGCCAGGAAGATCGGTACCCGAGAGGTTGACCAGCAATAAAGCTGACCAATGTTCTCTTCTTGACAAAGGCTACCTGGAAGATATTTGTAGCAAGTGCAGAATTAACCGCACTTGAAGCAAAAGACCTTCCAAATAGGACCTGCGTCAGCTCGAACAGCAGAAGTAAAGGCCAGCGATCAGTCGCCGCCTTTAAATCTACTGAACAGATGACACCAGTCGAACCCTCTAGTCGATCAAGAGGAGAAAGTTGATCATAAGTGCCGTCCATCGGAATTCTCCGAAGACATGTGGCCAACCAATCGTGGAAAGGGGCCAAGAGGCGTTGATTGATGTAGTTTCCTACAGCAAATAGCCTCCTCTTCCCGTCTCCCGTACAAGCAGCACACAGGCGACCAGTATTGGAAGGTATCTTCATCTGCGATGTAGTTGGTAGATACGGTCCAATACGGGCCTCAAACCATTCTAGCGACGCGTTGACAATTCTTGTTGATTGCGTCGTGTCGAATGGATAAAGTGTGTAGGGCGGCCAGAGACAACCTTGAGAAAACTGCTCGCCTCTTGCGTGAACAAAGTTCATCAAGTCGGCAAAAGCAGCCAATTCTGAAAAGAAACAAGGTAGGAGTGAACGACAAGATGTAAATCTCCGAAGAGGTTTACCTTTCTCATCGCCACTCTTTCTCAAGAGATCTCTGTACCATGCCCAGCTAGGCACACTTT
>NW_026263794.1:0-338 GCF_000817695.3 Arachis duranensis
TAATTCCCCCTGCTTTGTTTTCGCTTCGCTCGTGCGTGGCACTCCTTGCTCGCGGAGCGGCATACCGAAAAAAGAAAAGGGTACCAATGAAGCCTACCATTAATGACTAGTTGAACATCAGGAACGGAACAGAGAACAAAGAAAAAGTCCTTGCCCACTCTTTATCCATCTTAGGTTGAAAAGTCTATGATAGTAACTGAATAACCTCCTTTGACTCTCTTAATAATAAAGCCTTTTACCTTTGTATTCGTTCGCCAAATCTTGTTCAGTTCCATCCAAGCTCGGTTTTTTCTGAATCTTCGTGGAAGAAGAAGAAGCGGTTCTAAGGAGCATACTCC
>NW_026263795.1:0-8878 GCF_000817695.3 Arachis duranensis
TTTTTTTTTCCTGTGACTTCCCTCTTCTTTCTTCTCTATTGACATAAGCTAGGTTCGCACTGTTGGTGCTTTGAATAGAGTACCAAGGGCGTCAGTTAAATTCGACTCTTTTTTTCTCTGATAATGCCAGGTTCGGAATATATCTTTAACACCGGGATCTTCCTTTTTCGTATTCCTAGCCTCAATCACTGTATTATCGTTTTTGCAAACATAACTTGGGTGAGAGGGCTTACTATTGACCAAAAGAATCTTACTCCTAATCAATTGTCGAGCTAACTTAGCGTTCTTGACTCTTAACATCTTTGAGATGCAATCAAGACGGAACATTAAACTCTTTTTCAATTCAAGGAATAACCAATCTTCTCCCCCCTGCATTTCCAATCAGTGAGAGGATGTTGTTGCCTATAATATTACTATCATTTTCTTGCATCAAGCAAAAACCAACCAAAACAAGCACCGCAACTCTACAACAAAAACGAAATCTCGTTTCTGTAAAAGAATATTAAGTTTAGGAATAATAAAAAAAGCATAGCATGTCAATTATCATATCTTTTTTTTCATAAGTTGACAAACTCTACTCTAGTTTTCTGTTCCTGTCCATGTCTCTGTTTCTTCCCCCACTTTAATCTTAGTGCCTTTTCATGTGAACTTTACTTATTCGAAGGAAGAAGTGACGAGTGAGACAATATTTAAGCATTTCAAAAGTACTTTGAACTTCACCGCAGGTGCTCTACTCAATATTTTGGAAGATAACTTAGCGTGTAATGTTCAAAGTATATCTCATAACAACACGAGCATACCCATCTAGAACACAGGGGTCAAAATTCCAGCGTGTTCAATCACTTGAGTGGTAGAGCAGCAACGAGGTTCTTCTGCAACTGGCTGATCGGATGGACTTTTAGATTCATGAGTTCCAACTCTTCTGTATTTTAGTCTTGCCCTCATCAAGACGGCTAGAAACTTCCTATTAGGAATGGCTTCCTTTCAGGTTGTGTTGTTAAAGACCAGACTGTTCTAACAGGGCAGGGGAGACGGATAACAATTCTCATACAGTAGAGTTATGATCGGGCAATAGCGTAGATACAGTAGAGCTCGCGTTTGATTCGATAGTCGGAACTCTTGGCCTCTGGATTTTTTCTTAGAACAGCCTTCACTCATTACGGTACGGGCTCATTCCATTCTGGAATAGCTGGTAAGTAGAAAGGTTTTACAATTACCGTACTCTTATCTTATAGAACTACTACCTTACCAGTATTGTCCACAATAACCACACGCCGGTTATAAATGATATGGCAATCATCGCCAGGACCAATAGAATGGATCGTTCCAACCAGTTGGAGATCATTCAATAGCGTATATAAAGCATCCACATCGAATGTAACTTGATCATTCTCTCTAGTCGAAATAAAGACTTCATTCACGAATCTATAAATTTCAATTCCAGGGAACCTTTTAGTAAACTCACGATCGAAGACATCAATGAAAACTATGTTGAATATGACCCTTGTGAGCTCACCAATAGGAGGCAGACTAACATCAAACCTACGATTACCAAAATCATCATAGATAGGAATGTTAAGAAAATCTGATATCAGCCTATATAAATTTCCATCTCCAACAAAAAGCTTAACCTTATCCAAAATCAGACTTATTGGTATCATTGGTAATGAATCTCCTAAGTCAAGCTTATACAATCTATCCGCTGTACCAATTTTTTTAAGGCGATCAAAAAGAAGCCATTCGCTTCCCAACTTAAGCCGAGCGATAGGCGCGATATCTCAAGTAAGGTCTCGTTCGTCTCACAGCAAGTCTCCTGCGATCTACTCAAGGGTTCAACTCTGTCGACCCTTGATGGCCTTTACGAGCCAACCAAAGATCAGTACATATGGCGCAAGACGTTAGGTAATAAAGAGTCACGGCTAATCCCTAACCTGCGTTACTCCCGGGAATAAGCGGAAAAAGATTTTACCTGCTAATCCCTTTTATACTCGCGATAACTATGTAGCTCGTTTGCTCTTATGTACAGGTTATTTATGCTCGCTGAAAGTATGTAACTCGCTTGGCATCATCGGAGATTAGAAGCTAGCCCTTACCTCGCTTCCCCGCATAGCATGGAGGGTCTAAGGTAAGATCAGAGGACTGAAAGGAAGGCATAATATGAGTACTCGCTCGCTGAAGAGGTAATCATATAAAAGGCAAAGGCAGAAGATCATGTTCTCGCTTCCCTTATCTGTTTGGCCTGGAGGCGTATCTCCCGATGGTCGACTGAAGGCTTATTACCGATTAGCCTTTTTGCTACTAAAGAGACTTATGGAACTCAGGCTGACTTGTTTGCTTTGCTCTACGCTGGGAAGACGACGGTGCGATTTCATCTGTTGGAGGCGTAACCGCAGCAGTTAGGTCTACTCTAAAGGTAGTTCCGTTCTCCTCGGATGAGAATCGGTAGCTATTATATTATATTAGAATAGTAGTAGCGGTCTTACTTTCTTCTTGAAAAGACAGCTTTCAAAGCCTTTCTAGGCTAACGAAATTAGGGCAACAACTCCTGACTCGAGGTTGAGAATAGGATTCGATGGAAAACGGGATCAAGCTTAATTACTTTCCGTTGTGATCAATTGTTGTACCGATGGGTGTTTATGAAAGTGGAGCTTCGGGAAAGATGGGCACTCGTCATGTGCTGCAACTCGATTTGTCGCAACAAGAGGAGAAGAAGATACCTCGATGAAACCCAATCAGGATGTGAACAAAGGCCACTGCTCAAACTCTTCGATATGCGCTAGCTAGGCAATACCTTTACTTAATCTGATAATTGATCTCTTGCTACCAGATCTGGTATAAAAGGTAATCCCTGGTTCTAGCTCATTCGCAGGTGCTAGCCCATTCGCTGTAGGGGAAAGGTCTTCTCCAATGTTTCCATCTGTCGTTACGGGACTGGAGTCTCCAAGTTAGTTTCTTCGATAGGGGAAAGGCCTTCCCGGTTTCAAAGCTCGATCGGAGTTCCTTTCTTTTTCTATCGAAAGGGAAGTAAGTAAGGTCTTTTTTCTATTGGTTCCCGCCAAGCATTGGCGCAACTGCAGTCCCATAGTGTGTTTCCTTCTCCATAGCCAGAAAGAAGGCATGTCTTCGTTAGCTTCGATTGCAGCACCAGAAGCAGTCTCACAAAATCGTACCAAATGCCCCTTCTTCTTTATGGCATCGTTGTCGGCTCTGAAACAGCTGTTCAAACTATCCCTTTTAAGGCCTTCTAAGCCTTCCTATTCGCTCTGGAACAACCCGCTTTTGGATAGGCATCGATAGATCCAAATGGAACGACAGGAATGGATATAGGTGAGATGGCCGGCCCAAAGGTAGATAGCGGCAGTTTGGCCCTGGGTTGGTCTGTTGGTTGCTAAGTAGCTTATGGCTCCCCTCTTTTTCTTTAGATTTAGAGGCTGTTTGGATCTCTTTTCCTGATATCCCCGTTAATTCTTTTTTGGGGAATGAGTTCGGGTTCTCAATCTGATGTTCACCAAAATGGACGTTTAAGCATATCATATTACTTTTTCGGTAATTTCCCATTGATGAGCATAAAATACACATATAAAATAATAGAAGGTGCTGAGTATAGCTAATAGCTAAATAATCTAAAGATGCTAGATCAAGCAAGAACCCCTTAGCGGAACTGACCTTTCTGTTAATTGCATAGGGGAAGCCCTCCCTAAAAAGGCGACCAGCTTTCAATTGAAAAAAGATATGAGAATCTCAGGTGCTAGCTGTAGCCCCTCTCCCTACTAGGGCGCCACCTCTGTCCCAGAGACAGTATCTACCCGTTCCGGAAGAAGGCAAGGCCAGAAGAGAAAGTATATGACTATAATGTGGGTTTAGGGTATGCTAGCTATCTCACTATCGGTAACGGAAGGGCTTTCTCAAGTCTTTCTCTCGTTTCGGAAGCACTCTCCTCATTCTTTCGTTAGGGCGACTGCTGCCCCCGTATAGCGACTCTCTGCTGCTTTTACTTAGCTGTTTGGTTTGCTCCTGCCTTTGTATCTGCTATGAGTGAATCTACTCTGGGGTGAAACAACCCTAGTAGTTGGTAAAGGATTGCCTTTGACCATACCTTTACCTATGCCTATATGAATATCTTCAAGTTGCAGATCCAAAGCGAGTAGTTGCTTCAGTAGAGCCGGTTGATTCCGGCGATTCTGTTGATAAAGCAGTCAATGAAGAAAGACATGGTTGAGTCAGTCGAAGAAGCAAATGCTCTCGCCTTAGGGGAGCATACACACCTACTGCGAATTAGAGAGACCTGACCTACATTCATTAATCATCTCCTAGGAATTTCCCTTCTCAAGGTAGGTCAAAAGAGCAAGCCGAGGAAAGGAAGACTCTATCGAAAGGTGTCTGCTCGTGGAATAGAAAGAGTTCGTTGCATCAACAAAGCAAAGTGTAGTAGTCAAAAACGCTTACTTAAGCTCATCGATGTGTACTCACTCTTCATAGTAAGCTGTGAAAGAGAGGGCGCTTCTGAGCTAAATCAATCCCGCACAGGTTCTTACCCGTAACTTTACACTCAATGGAAAGCAAAAAGGAAGAAAAAATCCGCTTTGAAAGCGATTCCAGAGACTATAAGAACGACCGGGTGGCAGGTGGGAGCAGTAGAAGCATTGAGATTTGCTTGTTCAGAGATGCGTAAAAGTATGAAAGTGGATTGCAAGGGTCAGGCACCAATGCATTACTAAAGAATAACAAACCAGAATAACTTCTCAGGGAGCGTGGAAAGAAGTAGACCTAAAAGTGATATCTGTAGGCCGACCTTGGGATTGATACGCTTCGACTTAGCCTATCAAGGCTAATGCACTCTCTTGATCCAATGCTCAATCTTTCGCTCAAATGGGAATGGCCGAGAAATCTTCAAGCTGTTCCCAACAGATCTTGTGAGACGGTGAAGCACTGCATCTTTCTAGCTTCAAAGAAAGAGTAAGACAACGAAGTGGGATGATTTCCCAAGCTTAGGACTTTGATCAATGGGCACCTTAGAGAGGCGCTAACATGCAAAAAAGCCTTCTTTCGGGTGGCAGATGTCAGCGGTTTAAACCCAAGTAGCTGTGGCCCATGATCCAAACGCAAGCAGTCAATCATGCTATCCTTACCTTGAAACCAATTCCTTCGATTCCGCTTCTGCAGCAGTATAGTTTCTCGGTACCTTACCTTGATGCCTACAGCTCAATTTGTTTTCGAGTGAGGGCAGCGATTTTTCTTTTGGTTGTTCTTGTGGCGTCGTCTCTGGGCGGCGCCTTCGGAGTCCGATATTGCCGAAGGACAGTGTGGACCGCAGCTCTGCCGCAGAAGGGGAAGATGTTGTTTCCGACCAGAATGCCGATTCCGCCATCCGGCCCCGAGGAAGCGAGATTGTGGCACTCCAGTCAGCCATCTTGGTCTCACTCATATTGGGGATCAGAGACAGAAAGCGGGCTGATCCATGAAGCTCAATAAACGCTTTACTCCAATGAACAGACGAACCGAATCCTTTCTCGATGGGAAAGCTTGACCTTAATAGAGTGGACAGGCTCTGATCCTCGCTTTGCTGCTCACTCGTAAGGGGTCACGAACGGGAAAAGAAGAAGGAGTTAGCGCTTTCACCTGGTTTGGTTCAGGAATTGGGTGCTATGGAGAAATAAAAGTAGTTTATCCCGTCTCCTTAAAAGGGGTGGATTGGTTTGAATAGCCCTATTGACCAGGAGAGTCAGCATTACCGCTCTTTGCTTTTCCTTTTAGAGAATCGACTGTGAACTCTGGTCATGGCATGGGAAGCTATCCTTCCTTATTTATTCTATATTCTTTATATAAGTTGTTTTGATCCCCGCTAAAGGTAAGCAGGGGAGATCTTTGAACAGCATCCAATCCTTATCTTTTCACTTTCGAGATCGAAGAATCATAGCTATCAGTGCATTGGCAAAGCAGACCCAGACTAGAAAGAACAGAGAGTACACTAGGCTCTGATCCTTTCGAAAGCAAGATTCGCACTAGAAGCATTGGCAACTTTGCGTTGCCTTCAGTACGGGAGAGTCCAGTCCGTCTTTGTTAAATGGCATTTTCTTTTGAGAAGGAATAAAGAGCATCAAAGCCCTATCTAAGTAAAGCTTCCTTATCCTTTGAATCACGATCTTTTGAAAGATCAGAGTCGGCATTCTTTGATTTTGCATTCCCGCTGTTTACATCCTCTCGAGTTAGTTCTTGCTTGCACGAATCCCAATGGAAGGCCTATCGTATCTACGATCGTCCTTTGCCAGGCTCCAGGCTAGAGAAAGGCTATTCCATATCAGCTGCTATGCTAGCTCGACTAGTTCTTAGCTTGATTGAACTCAGCATAGTTAAGATAGCTTTTCTTTCTATTGCTTGAGTGGAATCTGTTGGTATCCCCGGATGTTAAAGTCCATGGTTACCAGTGGGGATCCAGTTACTCTGTTGGGATATTGATTACTTAAATCAGTATTAACCTTAGATATTTAACTAAGGTGTCCCAATGGTGGCAGGCCGGTGGAGTCAAGTGATTGAGGGCAGTGGTAGGCGGGAAATCCTTCTCTATACAAGCGTATGCGGAAGCATATAGCAAAGGTTTCTCGGTTCTGTCCATGACTAGGCTGTGAAAACCCTTCATCCTTGTGGTGAATGGTCTTCAGTCAGGAGTGTCCACTGTATGTTTAATGTTCAGTGGTTAATTACTTACCTATTGGACCTTAAACCTACAGTTGACCGTTGGTCCTAGAATGTTATTCTACTTTCTTCCAATCTCATAATAGGATCTTAGGCAAACGGGGACCGGCTCTATGAGCACCCTTGGGCGGTGGTTTCTCGATCCACTTGCTGACTTGAATGGAAGAAAGACAGTAAACCTGAAGCTTTTTCTTCTTCTCTTATCTTATGAGATTTCTAGTTAATGATTCGTGAGAACATACTTTGATATTCGTAGACGAAATTCAATTCTTTTGCTGGAAAGACAAGAGACCAGAAATGAAAGATTAAATAGCTGGTCCAGCGATCGATGACATTTCAGAAGTCTGGCACTACATTGCTTTATAGTAAAGAAAGATAGGAATTTGGAAATCCCTAACTAACCAAGAAGGGCATTCCGGTTCCAATCCTGATCTATCAATAGGTGGTAGTATGTCCCCCTTATTCCCGACATGCGCCAGGAGAGGCTAGCGAGACTTCAAGGCTGTAGCGAACAACCATCTGGTAAGAGGAAAGAAGGAAAGCAGAAAGAGATGACTACCAAGAATCCTTGTAAGTACGGGTATCCATAAGTTCGGGATGTAAGAGCCAGTAGCTCACTGAGCTCATTATCTCTATCCCACTTCGAAGTCGATGTGTTAAGCAAAGTGATGCCTGAAACCATAAAGAGCAAAAGAGACTCGGATGAAAGGTTCTCGCAAGGTTTTTTCTGCCATTGATTGAACTAGGCAAGATAGCGTACATTGAACCAGAAGCCATTTCACTTCTTGCTGTTGTCGACTCTGAACGAATGCTTGAATCAGTTTCATTAAGAAAGGCGAAAAAGACCAGGCAAGCTCAGAAAGGAGAAGAGAAGCTTTTTCCTATACTATGCGTCCGCTGCTATTGATGCATCAGCTGCCATTGAATTTGCTGCTGTCTCTGACAGAAAAGATGTGACCGACTGCATTAGCACTTGTTGAATTGGTCTTCTGTAAGTGCAATAACTTCGGAGTAGTTTAAAATAGAAGTAATAATACTACGATAAGTGGTAGGATCGGTGAACAGTTCTCCAGTATCCTTTTTAAGCCGATCAGAAACTGCCATTTTCGTTGAATAAGGTTTAGCGTCTGCCATAGGAGCCCGAGTCAAAAGAGAAACTGCATATTTGCGTTGGCTAACAATTAGCTTAACGATGTACTTCAAGACCCAAGAAAGAATGCAAGCGAGACTCCCGCACCATTGTTTCGAAGGTCTGTGGCCATGTCTTTGATTGAATAGATATGCTTAAAAGAAGATCTTCCATTCTTTCTCGGAGTTCACGTCAGGCTTTTCCCAGGAAGAAGGTCAAACAAAACAAGTTTTCTCTTTTCTTCAACAAGAGCACCACCCTCGTCGCCGCGCTTGGCTAGTCTAACTTGGAATTAGTTGCCCAGTCACTAGTCTCAGTCCAGTACCTAGGCATTCTCGGAAACCCATTACTCTTTGAAAGAAGCCTGCTTGACTATAGAGCTCTCTTTCATATCACATTACTTATTCTATAAACTGCCTCACCCGGGAAGGACTCACTCAATGGCTAACTCTTTGCTGGCAGGTTAGCTTAATATACTTAATATCCCACGCTTACTCTAGCTTACTTGGGATTCCCTAACCCTTTCTTAGCCGATTATCCGGTTATTGCTTCTTCTTCGAGTGTTCGCCCAGAGTGCAACGCCTTGAGTGGTTTAGATACCGGCTTCTCTCGATGAGAAGGAAAGAAGGTCGGCGACTAGTCGTATTGTCATCAGATGAATGACTGGCCTTTCTCATTGGTTTAGGGGTAAGGGTCCTCATTACCGTGGCAGCATCCGAAATGGGAGTAGATCCTCGGATGATGGCCCCGGGGTCAGATTCGGGGGGAAATAATGACTCAGGGAGTTGGAAAAAGTACCTCCACCTGTCGTCTGATTCTGAAGGTCAGGGTCAGGAACATGGGGAAGCCGAATCCGCTTCAAGAAAAAGAAGCTCTGATCCCCGAGAGGACGTCGGGCCTTCTTCGGTAAGGCGCCGAGTGGATGCTCCCGAACCCTCAACCTCATCCGAGTGGAGTGGCTCCTGGATAGAAAAGTGGTTAAATCGGGGGGAAACTTCCTCGGCCCCTGGCGATGGTCAACAACCACAGGGGGAAGTGGACCAACCAATTCCTGCT
>NW_026263795.1:19420-20257 GCF_000817695.3 Arachis duranensis
TGGGAAAGAGCAGCCCGCTTCTTAGAATGATGCCTGTTGTATGATCTATCTATCGGATTTTATTATTCTATTTTCGGTGCTGTTTTTCAGCGAATGAAAGAAAGCGCTCCACTCGCACTGCAACTCCAAAGGTTTTTTGTTCTTACTAAAAGTCGATCAATGCTAAGGCACGATCCTCTTTCTTCTTAGAAAAGGTTGCTGACAGTGATTTCCCCGAACAGGGGCAACTTCAGCTTTCAGCTGGCGGATCAATGCCACAGCTTCCCCTCTCGGTTTTCCTAACAAAAGTGTCAGTGGGTACCGCGCTTGCTACCAGACTAAGAAAGTGGAGCAATAGACGTTCCACTTGTCCTCTTCCTTGCCCTTATTCGTCGCAACAGCCCCTCACAGCTGAGTGAAAAGCTGCCTACTCTGTAAGAAGCATTCGCATCCTATTTAAAGCAACTGCTTGGCTGAAAGCCTACTACTTATTTTATTTATGCCCCATGCATCCTTTCTTTGGTCAACAACCAAAGGTAAAGAAGAGGATCCAAAATAGCGTATAGAAAGATGGTCTATCTAGTACAGTACGATCAAGTCATTCACTTCGCTAGGTCTTTCTATTAGAGCGGGTAGTGGAAATTGCTCCGCTTTCCTGTTTCCTTTGTGCATCTTTCTTTTTGGCTGACTCCTCTTCCTGTTCTATTGATCAAAGGCATGCGGCAGCGCCGACATGGGAAAGCAATCAGAAAGATTTCGATGGTAAGGGTGGCATGATCTCAATCGAGAGTCATTTCTCTTAGTGACTGACGAATGAAATCAACCAGACCCTCACTTACGTCAATTGTGTTTTTTTTT
>NW_026263796.1:0-861 GCF_000817695.3 Arachis duranensis
CCAATTTCACACACCCAATACTCAGAAAACAGAAGAGTAGAATTGCCCAAGAGAAGTGAGGAAGGAGACTCTCCTTTGATCTTCTTAGTTCTCGGTCAAATTCTCTCAAGAAAGTATTCAAAAGCTCTCAAAATAAAAGTAAGAATTCAAAGCTCAAAGTAAAAAATGCTTAATCTAGATCTCCACTTCACTTAATCATTGTCAATCTATTTCAATCCCCGGCAACGGCGCCAAAAACTTGATGTTTGGAAAATGATCCAACACAAAACTCACCGGCAAGTGTACCGGGTCGCATCAAGTAATAATAACTCACATGAGTGAGGTCGATCCCACAGGGATTGAAGGATTAAGCAATTTTAGTTTAGTGGGTGATTTAGTCAAGCGAATCAAGTTTTGGTTGAGTGATTTGTGTTTAACAGAAATTAAATGACAGTAAATGTAAATGGGGAAGGGGAAAGTGCAGTAAATTGAAGAACAGAATTGTAAAATTGCAGAATCTTAAAGAGCAAGAAAGTAAATGACTGAAACTTAAAGTGCAAGAAACTTAAATTGTAGAAACTTAAATGGCAAGGAAGATAAATTGCTAGAAAGTAAAAGGGAATTGAGGAATGGGATTGTAAGATCTAAACAAAGAAGAAGTAAATTGCAACAAATAAGAGAGCAACAATTAAATCAGAAGCAATAAGCATTCAAACAGAATTGAAAGGAAATGTAGCAGAGGTTCACAGAAGAACCAAAAGTGGAATTGTGATCTCAGGATTCCAAGGGCTTAGGTAGCAGATCCTAAAACCCAATTTCCTTCCCAGATCTAGATCCACTAAGCAATTGACAGAAAATTAAAGAAGAAGCAATAGAAGAACA
>NW_026263796.1:1900-3367 GCF_000817695.3 Arachis duranensis
TGCTTGCTTGGTTACTTGATGCTGCCCTCCTGGAGAGCAGTCTGCCCTTGTGGAGGGCAAGGTTGCTTCTCCATTGTAATGCGGCACGCTTCCCTTTCCTTTGGCCACGCTTTCCTTTTCTTGTGTCACGCTTCTTAGGCCACGCTTTTCATTTTCTTTTCTTTTCTTCACCTAAAATAAACCAAACAACCACTCAAAGTATCACTAAATTCAAGAGGCTTATAAATCAATTAAAATGCAATTAAAATTAGCTTAAACCTCATGATTTAACATTAATTTCATGGTGGTTGCTTGATTTAGAAAAGTTGTGCATTTTTACTCCAAATCCTTTACTTAGGATGCAAGAAAGTGCATAAATGCTAACAAAACAAGTGAAATTAGCTTGAAAAATGGGTATATGATGACTTGTCATCAGGAGCCACCAATTCAAAAGGCTTTGGATGAATACAAAACTCCAATAATCACACAACCACCAAGACTTGGACTCAAAGAAGTGAAGGCAACTAACAAGAGCACCAATTCTGTCCCTAAGTCAGCAAGCAAGCTCAACCAAGCCAATTTCAAAAGAAAGCTTGCTGAGAGGAAACCAAGAAAGGGGACAAGAGCTGAAACTTCTCCCCCCTTGAAGTCATTCCTCTTAACCAATTGGAAGAAGAGGAAGAAAGTGAAGAACAACATGTCAAGCTAATGACACTAAAAGAGCACTTGTTGGGAGGTAACCCAACCGTAGGTATAATTTCTTCTTTGCTTTGTTTTCGTTTTTTTTACTTTGTTTAAATTCAATAAATGGGCATATGGTTACATTCTAAGTTTGGTGTTGTCTTGTAACAACTTGTTTTCAATCTTTTTGGATGATTGCATCAGATCAAAAATGGAAGTGACACACTAAGATTCTAAGTTTGGTGTGCCACTTAATTCTCTATGCAATTCATTAAGCAACACCACTTGTCTGCATAATCATAAGGCCTTTGCAGTGTTGTTTTTCTTTTGGTTTGACACTTTATTATTCTGTTTACTTTAGTTATTTCTTTATTTTTAATACTTCCACTTATTTTGCTTCTTAACTGTTTTTGTTAATATATCACCAATAGATCCTTATTCATGACATATTCTTGGCTTGGTGATTGTATTTAACATATAACAGTTTCTTTTGTTTAGTTTTAATTCAAATAAAATGACATATGGTCGTATTCTAAGTTTGGTGTTGCTATGCAACAAAATTTGGTTCCAATCCTTACAAGATACTTGCATCAATTCCAAGTGAAAGTGTCACACTAAGTTTGGTGTGCCACTTATATTTTTTTATGCAATGTATCATGCACACCATCTTACGTTTGCAATCATAGTGTTTTTATTTCTCCATGCCTTGATTGTTATCCTCAATTTTGCTTGCTTGAAACACATGTACTACTAACATTTCATTGTGTAAGACATTCATGATCCATCTTAGCCCCATAGCCATTGTTC
>NW_026263796.1:5305-10086 GCF_000817695.3 Arachis duranensis
CAAAGCCCACTCAACATGACTCAAAGGCACATGGATCAATTAAATTAGGATTTTCATTTTTGTAATTTGTTTTAATTTCATTTTCATCTTTATTTTGTAAAGCCTATATAAAGGCATCAATTCCATCTTTGTGGAGAGCTCCATTAGAAAAAGGCGAGACCCACTAGGGAATACTAGGATTTGAGAGCTCTCTCTCTTGGTTTTCTTTTCTGTTTTGAATCTTGAGTGAGATTGGAGGAATTCTGTTTCATTCTCACCTTGAGATCTCTTGTTCACTTTTTCTGCATAATTGAAATTCACATACTGCTTCATCTTCTCTTTTAATACTGCAATTCATTTATCTTCTCTCCTTCTGCAATTGTTCTTGGTTGGATCAAGGAAGGAATTGAGATCTAGACTTGTTTTCTAGTCTCTTTGAGTTCCTGAGATCTTCAACCTCATTTGGCAATTAATCTGAATTTAATTTCTGTTTGCTTCTTCAAGCAATTCTGCTTTCTGTTTAAGATTTGTTGCAAGTAACTCTTCTGCTTGATTGCTCCTTACATTCTCTTGTTAAATTTTAATTCCCAGCACCTAAGTCCTTTTACTTTTCATGCAATTTAATTATTCTGCAATTATTCTAAGTGCTGCTTATTACTTTCCTTTAAATTTCCTGCACCCAATCCCCTTTTACATTTGATGCAATTTACATTTCTTGTCATTTAAGATTCTTGCAATTTTACTTTCTTGTTCTTTAAGTTACTTGCAATTTTACTTTCTGCACTTTAATTTTCCTTGCTATTTACTTTCTGTTGATCAACTTCACACAATTCACTCAATGTTAGCTTGACTAAACTAATCACCCACTAAAGTTGCTTGATCCATCAATCCCTGTGGGATCGACCTCACTCTAAGTGAGTTATTACTACTTGATGCGACCCGGTGCACTTGCCGGTTAGATTTGTGTGTTTGGAAATTCGTTTTTCCACAAAAACACCATCATTTGTCTTTTGCTTGTTTGTTAGTTTTTATTAGTTTTAGATCTCCATTAGTTTTGTTCCTATTTGCCACTATGAATTCTCGTCCTTGTGGTTTTGGATATGACTATGACTATGTTGTAGGCGATGAAAACTTGAATGATGGCTCACATTATGGGAGAGATGAATTCTTGGGAAGGGAGCCACATCCATATGAGCAATCATCATGGCAACTTCCCCCTTCAAGTTACTATGATGGTAATCCTTCCTATAATGCATATCATTCTTATGGATATGATGATTCTTATCATGGTTATGCCACTCAACCACCATCATTCTATGCACTATACTCTCAACATAGTCCTCAAACACCATCATTCCAACCACCATATTCTCAATCCACATCTTATTTCCAGCAATTGCCTCCATACGATCCTAATCTATATTCCCCTTATGCATATTCTTGTGACAATTATGAACAAGCAACCCTTGAATCACCATCACTCCAACATCTTTACCCTCAAAACCAAGTCTCCATGGATGATACACTTTGTATCATTCCTCAAGAACAAGAAGAGCTCCAAACCGCACTCACTAATTTCACCTCTACCCCCCAAGAATCTATGTCCCGTATAATTCCACCTTCTACCAACAACCAAAATAACTTCCCACCTCCAAGCTTTAATGAACCTCCTTTCCAACCATATCATGATTTCCCCTCACCGCCACAAACCTCCATGGAAGCATATCAATGTCCATCAATCCAAGAGCCATACGATCCTACTTATGTTAGCAAGGCGGAACAAGAATCAAGGGATCGTTTCAAGGAAGAAATAGATCGATTTCATGCAACCATCCGTCAAAAGATGGACTCTTGGGATTCATACAACAAGCAAAGCATCTTCACGGATGAATATGAAAAATCAACCGAAGAAATGAGCATGAAGGAGATTTTAGGATCCCAACATGAGGATAAGGAGATGGAGTATGTCTTGCAACAAGTGGAGGAGGAAGAGATCATCGAAAAAGAAGAAACGGTTGAAGAGTTAGAGGAGGTTAAACAAGAGGTGGATTTCAAGCTTGAGAACACTTCCACACCAAGTGATATTGTTGATGATCTTGTGGAAGTTGTTGAAGTCTCTTCCATTGAACTTGAAAATGATGTTGAGGAGGATAATGCACAACCTCCAAGGCATAGTATGAGTGATGAAAGATTGGAAGAGGTTGATTAAGAGATGGATTCAATCATTGAGAATTTCTTATCTACAATTGAATCCCCTCCCATTGGGCTTGAAATTGAGATCAAGGAAGAAGATGCACAACCTCTCATGCCGTCGGGAAGCAATGAAGAGGAGATTGAATTGGAAGGAAGCTACCAAGAGGAAGAGGTTGAAATTGAAAAAGCTTGTGAAGATGTGGAGGTAATCAAGGAAAAGTACAAGGGAGTGGAGCTTGCAAGATCATTGGGACCACCCCTTCCTAAGTCACCATCCAACATAACATTCAAGTGGGTAAACCTCTTATCTCTAATCTTTAATTTCCCAGTTGAATATGGTTTGCTTAAGACGGATGGGCAACTTAGAGCTCGTTGTGGATTGAGGAGTAAGAGAGAGTCATGTAACGGTTGGAAACATCACTCTAAGTTCATGATGGTTGCTTGCTCAAGGTTGAATGGCAATGGGTGGTGTAGAACCAAATTGCATGGGTCTAGGGGAATGTCTGGAGGCCTAATTGAGAATTCAATAAGTTTGTCACCCAAATGGAAGCATGGAGATCAAGAAGAAAGGGGGTTGACAAACAAAGTATGAGACCCCGGAACATACATAGAGCACTATCAACTTAGGGGCCTTGTCACTTGCTTAGGCCTCCTTGAAGGCCTTGTACGTTTAAGTTGGGACCCCGGAGGCTATTGGAAGTGCAAACACTGGTGGGGATTCAAAGAAGACTTTAAGCATAAACCACCATAGCAAGGACTCCACCAAATGTCCAACTTAAGGACTTAAAAACTAAAAGTGCTAGGTGAGAGACACCCAACCATGGTAAACTCTTTCCACTCTCTTCTAATTTTGTTTAATAAGTGATTTGAGTTTCCATTGTAGGTAGGTTTTCATTTCATAATTGGCTTGTGTGTGTAGATTGGTTGCTAGCATATTAACATGTATGTTGTGCTTAGTAATAATGGAATAAATCTCAAAACCAACTTGCATTTTATAAAGTGTGTGGTTTTTGACTGAATAAGGAGTTGTAGTCACCATGGGAGTTTTTGGGCATTTTAAAGCTTTTAGGCATTTCTAAAAAAAAGGGGGGGTCAGACGTGCGCGCACGTAGTGCCCGCACGCATCAATGAGCGGATGCATCACCAAACTGTTATGCGAGCGTTAGGCTCTTAGCCCAACTCACCTCACGCGAATGCGCACATCGTGCTTGCGCACCATTAAGCAAAAATACCCATCCACGCGGACGCACACCTGCCGCGTACGCGTCACCTGGCTGATGCCGCCATCCCATACATGCCTCCAGAGAGTTGCGCCTACTCTGGGCCAATACTATGCCTCCAGCCCAACTCCTAGCCCGCGTGCGCGCACTGTACGCGCACGCGTCTTCGCAACTTTCACCGCCCACGCGTAAGCGCCTAAGGCGCGTACGCGTCGATTTCCAAATCCACCAATACACGCGGACGCGCACCGTGCGCGCCCGCGTCGTTTTAAAAAAACTCAATAATTAGTATGTAACCTCCTTACATTATGTTCATTCTCTCACAATAATTAGTATGCTTTGGTTGTGTAACCTCTTGCAACTTAACATCCTTTTCAACTTCTCATAGTTACACAATTGGACTTTATTGTTTGTAACACCAATTATTGTGAAGTCCATTTTCGGCATTTCTATATATTCATACTTGTGGACATGACCGTTGCGCATAACTTGCAATTCCCTCCCCATTAGGCAATTCTCCATCATACCACTAATCACCAACTTCGCTTTTCTAACTCACTGATTTCTTTAACCACTAACTTCACTTTTGCTTACACTTGACTTTTTAACCATTCTCTTAAGGTATGATGATGCATATGTCTAATCTTTGAGAATTGTGTCACATTGGTTGGAATCCTGAATTCTTGGTTTATGTTTCTGTTCATACCCTGACCGAGCTCCCCAACTCGGCAAGATCGCAGAAGGTCCGACCTCGCCCTAAGGCCCACGTCTAAAGGTCGGACCTCGGACCATGAAAGGAAGGCCCATCAAAAGGAACGCAGCCCAAAACCTAAAGGCCGAAAAGGCCTAGAAAAGGCGGTTCCACAAAGATAGAGATAAGACTCCCAAAGATAAGATAAGATAAGAATATCTTATCCAGGGAAAATCACAGGCCAACTATTATA
This sequence comes from Arachis duranensis, assembly GCF_000817695.3. NCBI lineage: Eukaryota > Viridiplantae > Streptophyta > Magnoliopsida > Fabales > Fabaceae > Arachis > Arachis duranensis. The sequence continues at coordinate 9,642 of NW_026263796.1, forward strand.
AATACACTGGAGCACCCAGGTATAACTCATACTCTGATTCTACTCAATATCTGCTTGGACCCATGCTAACTTAAGCATCGGAGTGTCATTGCAGGTACAACCACCAACCACTCTGCATATCAAGCTCGGGTCATCAATCCCCCCACCTCGGGCCTCTCCAAGACGACCGAGCTACACGTTTCAGGTAACCCTCGGAACATTAGTGCCGTTGCCAGGGACCTGGAAGTCATCCCTCTACCATGGCGGACGACCCTCTCAACAAAGACCACGCTGCATCAGAACAAGAGGAGGAAGTTGACACCGGAGAACGACCGGACAGCCCTCTATCACCACGCACTCCAGGAGGAAACAAACAGAATCGCCCAAAGACATCACTCCCAAACAAAGATCCACAAAATCCCGAAAAAGAAAAGAGCTCAGAAATTCTAGAAGCAGTTCGGGCACA
>NW_026263796.1:11225-12967 GCF_000817695.3 Arachis duranensis
CTACCTACTATCTCATTTACCCGAGAAGATGCTCAAGGGATAATACCCGGACACGACGATCCAATGGTAATCACCATTATCCTAGCAAATGCCAACTTACATCGAACCCTGATTGACCAGGGAAGCTCAGCAGATATCCTGTTCAAAACGGCCTTCGACAAACTCGGACTTGAAGAAAAAGAACTAAAGGCCTATCCCACCGACCTATTTGGGCTAGGGGATACCCCAATCCATCCCTTAGGATACGTCTCGCTGCACACTACCTTTGGAAGAGGTGAGCAATCTAAAACATTAAGCATCGACTACATCGTAGTCGACGTCGCTTCAGCATACAATGCCCTCATTGGACGACCAACCCTAAACAGGTTGGCAGCTATAGTCTCGACCCCACACCTCTGTATGAAGTTCCCTACCGCAAAAGGAATCGCTACCCTGAAAGGCGACCAAAAACTGGCGCGGCGATGCTACAACGAAAGCCTGAGCCTAAAGGGGAAAGAGGTCAACACAATAGAACTCGGACGAGTTCAAAGCCCGAGAAGACCTTCGGCCACAACCAGAGGGAGAAACCGAAAAAGTCCAGATTGGGAACACACCTGAAAAAATAACAAACATAGGAGCAAACCTCGAAGCAGGCCTAAAGGAGGAACTCATAACCCTCTTAAGGGAGAATTCCGACCTCTTCGCCTGGAAAGCCTCTGACATGCCAGGCATAAGCCCCGACCTGATGTGCTATAAGCTATCAGTATACCCGGGATCCAGACCCGTCCAACAAAGACGCCGGAAGCTCGGACCCGAGCGCATGCAAGCAATAGAAGAACAAGTACAAGCACTACTAGACGCAGGGTTCATTCGGGAAGTAAAATACCCCCTATGGCTCGCAAACGTGGTCCTGGTAAAAAAGCCCAACGGAAAATGGAGGATGTGCGTCGATTACACGGATCTCAACAAAGCCTGCCCCAAAGACCCCTATCCACTACCAAACATCGACGCCTTAGTAGACGCAGCCTCTGGCTATAGATATCTCTCCTTCATGTACGCATACTCGGGATACAATCAAATCCCGATGTACGGACCCGACCAAGAAAAGACCTCGTTCATAACCCCAAGGGCAAACTACTGCTACGTAGTAATGCCCTTCGGGCTGAAGAACGCAGGGGCAACCTACCAGAGGCTAATGAACAAAGTGTTCTCAGAGCACATCGGACTACAGCTAGAGGTGTACGTCGACGACATGGACTACAGCTGGAGGTGTACGTCGACGACATGCTGATAAAGACACAAGAAGACAGAAACTTGCTGACCGACCTCACTAGTGTCTTCAGCACCCTCAGAAAACACAACATGAGACTTAACCCGACAAAGTGCACCTTCGCCGCAGAAGCCGGAAAATTCCTAGGCTTCATGCTGACTCAAAGGGGCATCGAAGCGAACCCGGACAAATGCCAGGCAATACTCAATATGAAGAGCCCGACGTGTGTCAAAGAAGTACAACAGCTGAATGGAAGGCTAGCTGCCCTATCAAGATTCTTGGCAGGATCAGCAATAAAATCACTACCTCTCTACTCACTCCTAAAGAAAGGGAAACCCTTCTCATGGAACCCGGAGTGCGAAAAAGCCTTTCAAGAATTCAAGGAATTCCTCGGGCAGCCACCAATCCTAACCCGACCTCTAAAAGGGGAAGAGCTCGTACTATACCTCTCGGTTGGACATCGAGCAGTCGCTTCAGCGTTAATACGAGAAAA
>NW_026263796.1:17154-27475 GCF_000817695.3 Arachis duranensis
GCCCAAGAATTTGGATGGAGCTGCGTAGGGGCAAGGTTACAAGACCATAACACCTCGGACTCCAGGTCGGTAAAAGGAAGTCGGACACTCAGCTTAGAGAAAAAACAATCATAAGCGTAAAAGAAGAGCTTCTCGGAACCATCTAGGGGCGGGAAGCTCACTCTCTCCTCGGAATCCGGGGCTACTAGTTCATAATCCCTCTCAGACTCTCTATCTTCACATATGCTACATTGCCTACGAAACCTAGCTAAATACTCAGAATCTACCACAGAAGGGACTCTTAGAGGAACAGGATCTACCCAACCAAGACCACTTGGAATCTTGGTCGACATCGCCTGAAGAACCTTTCGAGACATAAAATTCTTGCCTACAAAGAAGAATACAACAGCAAGCAAAAATCACATAAAGCAGACAGCGAAAACCCGTTCAGCAAAGCAAGAAACAAAGATCTTTCAGAAGAAAATGCAGCAACCCGGAACAAAAATACCAGAGAACAAAAAAGAGCCCCCCATATACAAACAACAAGTAATGGCGGCGCCTCTCTTCGGGGCAACCCAGGCATAAAGAAAAAGAAACAAACAAGAGCAAACACAAAATAAACAGAAGCATATGTGCACAAGAAAAGAGAAACATGGGAAACAAACCTGGAAAGAAGAGACGAAGACGGCGAGCTCCGAAAGCAAGGAGTACGGAACGGCGGCGCAGAGGAAACCCCGGAAAGGCACGCGGAAAGATTCGGGGAAGAAGAACAAAGAGAAAGAAGAAGCAGGTGCTCGAAAAAAGAGATGGTGAAACTCAGAAAAACAGGAAGAGAACAGAATAAACGAAGAAAAAGGAAGGGAGCAAATAAATAATGCCTTCACAGAGCCCGAACGGAAATCAAGGAGAAACGGTAAAATGCAATAAATGCAGGAACGACCATTTGCAAGCAGTAAACAAGTTCCAGATTGACTTTTCTTACTAACTATTTTAATCATGCAAGATTCAATTCATGGTGTTCATACCCTGACCGAGCTCCCCAAACTCGGCAAGTTCATAGGAGGTCCGACCTCGCCCTAAGGCCCACGTCTAAAGGTCGGACCTCGGACCATGAAAGGAAGGCCCATCAAAAGGAACGCAGCCCAAAACCTAAAGGCCGAAAAGGCCTAGAAAAGGCGGTTCCACAAAGATAGAGATAAGACTCCCAAAGATAAGATAAGATAAGAATATCTTATCCAGGGAAGATCACAGGCCAACTATTATAAATACACTGGAGCACCCAGGTATAACTTATACTCTGATTCTACTCAATATCTGCTTGGACCCATGCTAACTTAAGCATCGGAGTGTCATTGCAGGTACAACCACCAACCACTCTGCATATCAAGCTCGGGTCATCAATCCCCCCACCTCGGGCCTCTCCAAGACGACCGAGCTACACGTTTCAGGTAACCCTCGGAACAGTTTCCATTTTTCTAGGCTTACTTGCAAACCAAGTTTTCTATTTCAAGTTCACATCATGATTACTTGCCATCCATCTTGCATCCTGAACATGCTTCTATTTGCTTTATACTACTTGTTTAAGTGCTTATATTCTACCATATTCTACTTTCAGGATGTCGGACAAAGGAAAGAGGAAGAGACCACCAGAACATACTTGGTGCACGAAATCACAATCACACTTTTGTAATTCCGCACAACTAACCAGCAAGTGCACTGGGTCGTCCAAGTAATACCTTACGTGAGTAAGGGTCGATCCCACGTAGATTGTCGGCTTGAAGCAAGCTATGGTTATCTTGTAACTCTTAGTCAGGATATCAATAATTCTCAGATTTAATTGTAAAAAGTAAAAGAACATGAAATAAATACTTGTTTTGTAGTAATAGAGAACAGGTTGAGGTTTTGGAGATGCTCTATCTTTTGAATTTCTGCTTTCCTACTGTCTTCTTCTTCATGCACGCAAGGCTCCTTCCATGGCAAGCTGTATGTAGGGTTTCACTGTTGTCAATAGCTACCTTCCATCCTCTCAGTGAAAATGTTCAACGCGCTCTGTCACAGCACGGCTATTCATCTGTCGGTTTTCGATCATGTAGGAATAGAATCCAGTAATTCTTTTGCATCTGTCACTAATGCCCCACAATCACGAGTTTGAAGCTCATCACAGTCATTCAATCCCTGAATCCTACTCAGAATATCACAGACAAGGTTCAGACCTTCTGGATTCTCAGGAATGGCCGCCAATATATTCTAGCTTATACCACGAAGATTCTGGTTAAAGAATCCAAGAGATATCCACTCAATCTAAAGTAGAACGGAGGTGGTTGTCAGGCATACGTTCATAGGTGAGAATGATGATGAGAGTCACGGATCATCACATTCATCAAGTTGAGGAACAAGTGATATCTTAGAATGGAAGCAAGCGTGATTGAATGAAAAACAGTAGTAATTGCATTAATCCTTCAAGACACAGCAGAGCTCTTCACCCCCAACCATGGGGTTTAGAGACTCATGCCGTAGAAGGTACAGTATGAAACGTGTAAAGTGTCATCAGGTCAAAATACAATGTCAAAAGGTCCTATTAATAGTGAACTAGTAACCTAGGATATACAGAAATAAGTAAATGACGTAAGAATCCACTTCCGGGGTCTACTTGGTGTGTGCTTGGGCTGAGCATTGAAGCTTTCATGTGTAGAGACTTTTCCTGGAGTTAAACACCAGCTTTTCTGCCAGTTTGGGCGTTTAACTCCAATTTTTGTGCCAGTTCTGGCGTTAAACGCCGGAAATTCTGAAGCTGATGTGCAACACCGGTTTGGGCCATCAAATCTCGGGCAAAGTATGGACTATTATACATTGCTGGAAAGCCCAGAATGTCTACTTTCCAACGCAATTAAGAGCGCGCCAATTGGGCTTCTGTAGCTCCAAAAAATCCACTTCGAGTGTAGGGAGGTCAGAATCCAACAGCATCTGCAGTCCTTTTCAGCCTCTGAATCAGATTTTTGCTCAGGTCCCTCAATTTCAGCCAAAAAATACCTGAAATCATAGAAAAATACACAAACTCATAGTAAAGCCCAGAAAAGTGAATTTTAACTACAAACTAATAAAAATATAATAAAAACTAACTAAAACATACTAAAAACATACTAAAAACAATGCCAAAAAGCGTATAAATTATCCGCTCATCACAACACCAAACTTAAATTGTTGCTTGTCCCCAAGCAACTGAAAATCAAATAAGATAAAAAGAAGAGAATATACTATAGACTCCAAAATATCAATGAAACTTAGCTCCAATTAGATGAGATGGACTAATAACTTTTTGCCTCTGAACAGTTTTGGCATCTCACTTTATCCATTGCAGTTTAGAATGACTGGCATCTATAGGGATTCAGAATTCAGATAGTGTTATTGATTCTCCTAGTTAAGTATAATGATTCTTGAACACAGCTACTTTATGAGTCTTGGCTGTGACCCAAAGCACTCTGTCTTCCAGTATTACCACAGGATACATACATGCCACAGACACATAACTGGGTAAACCTTTTCAGATTGTGACTCAGCTTTGCTAGAGTCCCCAATTAGAGGTGTCCCGGGTTCTTAAGCACACTCTTTTTGCCTTGGATCACTTTTTATTTTTATTTATTATTATTATTATTATTATTATTTTGAATTCACTGCTTTTTCTTGCTTCAAGAATCAATCTGATAATTTTTCAGATCCTCAATAACATTTTTCCTTTTCCATCATTCTTTCAAGAGCCAACAAGTTTAACATTCTTTAATCAACAAATTCAAAAGACATATGCACTGTTCAAGCATTCATTCAGAAAACAAAAAGTATTGTCACCACATCAAAATAATTCAACTGGTTTCAGGGATGAATTCGAAATCCTGTACTTCTTGTTCTTTTGGGATTAAAGCATTTTTCATTTAAGAGAGGTGATGGATTCATAGGACACTCATAGCTTTAAGACATGAACCTTAAATTTTATTAATCATGAACTAAGAACAAGACTAAAAGATAATTATAAGAGAAGACTAATAATAAAAAATTAAAAACAGAAATTTAAATGACTCTAAAATTGATTCCTAATGATAGAGGTTATCACAGAGTTAGGACTTAACAACCTTGATTTTGAGAAGTGGATGCTCCCTCAACTTGTGGGGTGTTTGAACCTTCAAGGGAGAGCTTCTGGCGCTTCAGCTCCTGTAGCTCAAGCCCCTGCTTCTCTTATTCCTTCAGCAGTTTGCAGAGCATGCAGTTTTGATTCTGCTATTCTTCCTTAATTTGTTCCATAGCTTCTTGCAGCTTGGCAACAGATGCTTCTGATGCCAGGGCATCTAGGCCAGTTTCACAGACCTTTTCTTTACTGTTTTAGGGTAGTTTCATGCATTTTCCTAGTAAACAAGGCAAGTTTTGGGTGAAAAAAACACTTACACCTTCATCTAAGCAACTATTGTGAATTTTGCATGATTTCATGAGATTTTTGCCAGAATTGCATGATAATTTAATGATGCATAATCTCATGACTCTGGCTAGAGCTTTGATGCACTTTAATTGCTTGATTTCAGGACAAATGAAGCATGGAAGAATCACGTTAGCATTCACGTTAACTTAGTTAACGTGACTACTAACGTGGGATGGCAAATAGCTTGCAACGTTAATGAGAAAAGTGATCACCAATAACGCCTGCGAAGCCATTCATAGCCTACGTTAAGAGCCACATTAACTAAGTTAACGTGGTACTTAACGTAGAAGAAAAAGAGGACTCCACGTTAATGAGAAACGTGAATTCCAATAACATTTCTCCTCAACGTTAGTGGTAAAAGTGAACACCACTAACGTTGGGAAACAAGGCAATGCCGCACGTTAAGAGTCACGTTAACTAAGTTAACGTGAACTCTAACGTGGAAGAGGATCAACAATGTCAACGTTAGTGACATTCACCTTTGTCACTAACGTTGGATCATTAACATTGCCTACGTTAACTCTCACGTTAGGATTGTTAACGTGGAAGTTAACGTGGAGTGGGGTTCAAAGAGCCAACGTTAGTGACACTCACTTTTGTCACTAACGTTGGGAGAGGGCTTCATTACTATGTTAAGAGCCACGTTAACTTAGTTCTAACATAGGGGCTTAAGGCAATTGGAGCGTTAGTGACAAAGGTGAGTGTCACTAACACTCTCGAAGGTGGTAGATGCCCACGTTAAGAGCTACGTTAGCTAAGCTAATGTGAGACCTAATGTAGGGGGCAAGAGGCAAGCAACGTTAATGGGAAAAGTGATTCCCATTAACGTTTGCGAAAAAGGGGCACAAGCCAACGTTAATGGGAAAAGTGAGTCCCATTAACGTTGGCCAAGAATTGAGAAGGAACGTTAGAAGTCACGTTAAGACTTCTAACGTTGAGAATAACGTGGGCATATAAGGGTGGAATGTTAGTGGAAAAGGTGAATGCCACTAACGTTCTCGCATCCAGAAATGTATTCCACGATAATCTCACTAAATGCCCAAGCCTAATTTATATTTCTCTGCAAGCTGGGCCCGCTAAAGATGAGAATTGCTTCAACTCAAAGGCCAAAGCCCACATCCAAGACTTGAAGAACTCACTAGAAGATCATGAAGAGTAGTATATATAGGAGTAGTTTTGAACTAGCTAGGGGCTTTTGGGACTTTTGGGGAACTACTCTTTGCATATTTTACTTTTCTGTACTTCTAGCATGGATTATTCTTTTCTGCCAATTTTGATTCCTAGAGCTATGAATAACTAAACCCCTTTCATTGGGTTAGGGAGCTCTGCTGTAATTTGATGGATCAATATTAGTTTTCATTCTTCTTCTTCTCTCTTTTCTCTTGATTTTACTAGAAAGCTTTCAATCTTAATTCAATTGGTTAGTTGTCTTGGAAAAGAAACTCTCCATAATTGGATCTCTTTGGAACCTTGGAAGAGGAATGAAGAGATCATGCTAGAAATGCTTTCTCATGCTGGACCAATTTGGGTTTGGATGGATATGTGACTATAATCCTACCAAAACTTGATTTGGGAAATGTATGTGGTATAATCAGTGACCATACTTCATCTCTTCTCATGAGCAATTGACCAAGGAATTGGCTATTGATCAAGATTTGAGAGATTAGATTACCAAGGAATTGGAATCCAATCACTTAAGATTGCCAAGGAGATCAATGAATGCATTGATTGAGGAAGAGATGAGAATGAATTTGATCCGGAGAATTGTAACATCTCCTAAACCCAATGATCTCCCCATTTTTGATCTTACCCATTCTCTTTAATTTCTGCCATTTACTTTTATGAGCATTACCCCAATTCCCCATTTAAGATTTTGCACTTTAATTTTTGCTATTTAATTTCTAGTCATTTAAATTTCGGCATCTCAATCTCAATTATGTTTAGCTCAACTAGCATATTCTTCTAACTAAAGTTGCTTGACCAATCAATCCTTGTGGGATTCGACCTCACTCTATAGTGAGTTTTACTTGACGATAATTCGGTATACTTGCCGAAGGAAAATTTGTTGAGAGACAAGTTTCCATGCATCAAGTTTATGGCGCTGTTGCCGGGGATTAATTGTGATTAACAAACTACCGGTTGGTTGATTACCTAGATTAGACATTTTCCTTTGTTTTATTTTGTTCATGTAATTGCTTTGGTTCTTTGTTTTCTATGCTCTCTAACTGTTTGTGTTAATGCCTCACCAAGAAGCCCCTATTGGTGACAGCTCTGGCTCTTGGTGATTTTGTTATTAATACAACAGTTTCTTTTACTTAGCTTCTTTTCAAATAAAATTGGCATATGATCACATTCTAAGTTTGGTGTTGCCCTGCAACAATCTGTTTTCAATCTTTCTGGATACTTGCATCAATTCCAAGAGAAAGTGCCACACTAAGTTTGGTGTTCTACTTATTTTTCTATGCAATGTATCCAGCAACACCACTTGTTTGTACAATCATAATGCCTTTGCTTCTTAGGCCTGTAGTGTCATTTTTAACCAAGCTTGCATAATTTTATGCATTACTCATATCTTGTTTCTCTTTTTTTGACATTCATGGTTGAATCACAATCTCAACACCACTGCTCTTACTTGTTGCTTGCCTGTAAAGAACTTATTCTAAGATGGTGATTGGAGGGAGGAAGTTTGCAGGAAGGGACAACAAGGGCGAAGATTAGCTACAAAGGTTGTAAAGTTCCTTTCCTTCTCATTTACTCCTAGTAGACTTAATGGCAATCATGAATGTCTCTTGTTTTGAATTTTGTGTTCTACCTCTGTTCTGTTATGATTACTTTTAGTAATAAGCATGGTTCACCGCTTATCATTGCACCTTCATCTTTTTTACTTGTATACTTGTCCTTTAAGTTAATCAAAAAGAAAATGTTATGAAAAGAACAAGAGTGGAGTTATTTTGTGAAGTGAATTCTGAATGTTTCTGGTAGGATGATTAGTAAGTTAAGTTGGTTCACCAAACAAGGAAAGAAAGCAACTATCTATCCTAAGTCCTATGCTTGAAACACATCCTATGAGACAAACTCAATAATAAAATCCCAGTAAGAAAAAAAAAGCAATAAAAGTGAAAAAGGAAGAAACACAATAAGAAACAATGCTAGGCACCAAGGGTTTTAAGATTGAGGCATGTGTCTGTGGTGTTCATGTGCAAGGGATATGCTTGGATGAATAAGCTCTTAGGGGTGCCTTATCACTTGGTAACTTGGGGATTAACTAATCTGGGATTATGAGCTGAAAGTCCACTATCAAGAGTGACCTTTGCTACAGAACACTTAGTAACCCAAAGAGGTACTGGACACCAAGGTCTCAAGAAAGAAAAATAACAAACCATGTGCCTGTGGTGTGTATGTATGAAGGAAAGAGACTTGAGGGAGTAAGTCCTTAGGGGTGTTTTAACACCTAGCACCTTGAACCAACTGGTTCGGGAGTGTTGGCTGAAAGCTTATCATAAAGAGTCGCCCTCTTACAGAGCACTTAGCCAAAAGAAAAATGTAATAAGCTTTAGGAAGGATCAAGAAGAAAGGAGTATCAAAGGATGCAATCAAGAAAGTGACCAAGGAATTGATAAAGGCTTGAAACCTAAAAGGAAAGAACCTAAGTTGCTATGCATGAAACTCCATAAACCAGGAATTCTACTTCTATTTTATCTTCTTGTTATTTCATTTCATTCTTCCTATGTTTCAGTACTTGCTTAGGGACAAGCAAGATTTAAGTTTGGTGTTGTGATGCGCGTGCATCATTGCCTACTTTTAGTAGTCATTTCAATAGATTTCTGTTTAGTTTTCATACAAATATTGCCAATATATGAGTAATAGCATAAAAAATCTCTGCATGAAACAAAATCTCAAGCATAGGTGAATTTTAGCTAATATACAGGGTAAATATGATAAAATAGATCACACTAAGTGAAGTTTTGATTTTGAGTATTATTAGCACACTTAGTATCTAAAGATCATCTTGTATGTTACCTTGATGCACTTCGTTTGTTTGATTTCAGGCCAAAAGAAGCAGAGAAGAGCCATGTTAGTGGCTACGTTAGTGCTACTAATGTGGGCACTAACGTGGAAGGAAGGAAAGTTGGAACGTTAGTGGGAACGTTAATGGCATTAACTTTGAAGAAGGGCCAACGTTAGTGAAAAAAGTGAGTGCCACTAACGTTTGCGAATGTGCAAAAAGACCCACTTTAACAGCCACGTTAACTAAGTTAACGTGGTAGTTAACGTGGAAGGAAAGGGAGATGCCAACGTTAGTGGAAAAAGTGAGTCCCACTAACGTTGGCGAAGCAAAAAGACCCACGTTAACAGCCACGTTAACTAAGTTAACGTGATAGTTAACGTGGAAGGAAAGGGAGATGCCAACGTTAGTGGAAAAGTGAGTGCCACTAACGTTGGCAAAGTAAAAAAGACCCACGTTAACTTCCACATTAACTAAGTTAACCTGGTAGTTAACGTGGGCAAAAGTCCCACCTGGTAGCCTGACTATGCCTTCTTCAAACACACATAACTTGAGCCACAAAGCTCCAAATGAGGTGATTTTAGTGGCATTGGAAAGTAAGATTCTAGAGCTTTCCAAGCATATATGGCACTACATAATTGACACTAAATTTGAGGGAGAAAACCTGCCCCGAAAGTGCAAAGATGAACATGGTATCAACCTATAGTAAGGCCAACTGACCTCTTCACCTTCCAAGAAGTGTAACTCGAGTTGTAGAGCTTCAAATGATGCGCTTCCAAAGGCATTAGAAAGTAGACATCCAGATCTTTCCAAAAATATATAATAGTATGGGGTGGACATTGATTTTGAGCTCCAGAACTTGGAAATATTAAGCCCCTGGTCGCTAGCATTATTGGGACTCACGTTTTCCATTAACGCTAGCGACTATGCCAGCGACCATGTCCACTTCAAAGGAGCATAACTTGAGTTACAGAGATCCAATTGAGGTGATTCTAGTTGCGTTAGAAAGCTGACATTCAGAGCTTTCCAACGATATATAATACTCTATAGTGGGAATGCAATTGGAGCACAAACAAGAGGCATCTTTTAAGCCCTAAAAACACCAATTGGTAACAAGTGCAACATTAGCCACAATAACTTTGGCACTAACGCCACACTTGTAGCGTTAGTGTGGCTAACGATAGTACTAACGTTGCACCTAGACCTCAACTTGATTCACTTCTCTCTCAAGTCCACTTCAAAGCTCAAGCAAGCAAGCCCACAATTGTCAACCAATCAAGGCCACAAGAAGCATCTAGAATAGAAATTTTCATTTAATTGTAATTTGCTTTTAATTTCATTTTGTAATTTAGGAGAGCCTATATAAAGGCTTTAGTTTTTACTTTGAAAGGGGGATTGGACAGAAGGAAACACAGAAATTGGGGATTGGAAGAAGGGTCTTCGGACTCCCTCCCCTCACTCACTTTTCCTTCTCTTCTTTTCTTTGTACTTTTCATTTATGAATTTGGAATTTTCAATGTTAGTTTTAATCTTCATCTTTACTTTTCTGCACTTTCTTTCTTTTCTATTTTGGTAGAGTAGTTTAATCTTTATCTTTATTTTTCTGCACTTTCTTTCTTTTCTATTTTGGTAGAGCAATGATCAACTAACTCTTTTCATTGGGTTAGGAGCTCTATTGTGATTCAATGGATCAATTGTAGTTCTGATTCTTCTTCTTCGTTCTTTTCTCTTGATTTTACTAGAGAGCTTTCGATCTTCATCCAATTGGATAATTGTCTTGGAAGAGAAACTGCTCATACTTGGATTTCCTCTGAACCTTGGAAGAGGAATGAGGAAATCATGCTAGAAATGCTCTCTCACATTGGATTAGG
>NW_026263796.1:27604-34571 GCF_000817695.3 Arachis duranensis
AATTGTTCAAGCTTAGAGAGATTGGATTGCCAAGGAGATCAATGAATGCATTGGTTGAGGAAGAGATGAGAATGAACTTGATTCGGAGGATTGCAATATCTCTTGATCCCAATGTTCATTTTATTTTTAGTTCTTACATTTACTTTTCTTGCCATTTTACTTTTCTGCACTTTATTGTTTTTTTTTTACTTTTTTTGCTATTTACATTTCCTTGTTACTTATCACTCCAATATGATTCGTCTAACTAGGATAATCAATTACCCATTGATTGCTTAATCCGTTAATCTCTGTGGGATTCGACCTCACTCTATTGTGAGTTATTACTTGACGACAATTCGGTATACTTGCCGAAGGAAAATTTGTTGAAAGATAAGTTTGGGCCCAGTAGTCAAATTCAGGAAGTTCAGGGAGGAATTCCTGCGCCCTCCTTTTGATAGAGTTATCTTGCAGTTGTCCTTTCATTGACTTCTTGGTGATTGGATGTTTAATTGGAATGAATTCATCTACTCCCATCCTCACCCCAGCATCTTTACATAGTAAAGAGATTAAGCTTGGATAAGCCAGTTTGGCTTCAGTGGAGTTCTTGTTTGCAACTGTGTAAATCTCACAAGCAATCAGATGATGAATCTCCACTTTTTTTCCCAGCATAATGTAATGAATCATCATTGCTCTCTTGATAGTGACCTCAGAATGGTTACTAGTGGGCAAAATAGAACGCCCAATGAAGTCTAGCCAGCCTCTTGCAACTGGTTTGAGATCTCCCCTCTTGAGTTGGTTTGGGACACCTTTTGAATTGGTCATCCACTTAGTTCCAGGGAGGCATATGTCCTCTAGAACTTGATCCAACCCCTTATCTACTCTCACCATTCTCCTATTAACGGATTCAGGATCATCTTGTAGTTGAGGCAATTTGAAGACCTCTATTATTTTGTCCAGATGGAAGTAAATAATTCTCCCTCTGACCATGGTTCTGTAGGTATGAAAAGCAGTTCCAGTCATTCTCTGCTTATCTGTCAGCCACAGATTTGAGTAGAATTCCTGAACCATGTTTCTTCCAACCTTTGTCTCAGGGTTGGTTAGAACTTCCCATCATCTGTTTCGAATTTGCTCTTGGATCTCCGAATATTCATCTTCTTTCAGATCGAATCTGACTTCCGGGATTACTGACCTCAGACCCATTATTGTGTGGTAATGGTCTGCATGTTCTTTGGTCAAGAACTTCTCTTGATTCCAAAGATTCTTTGGATTATTCTCTTTCTTGCCTTTTGAATTGGTTTGTTTTCCCTTAGGAGCCATGATCTTGATAAATCTTGGCTTAGTGATCACGGAAAAGCACACCAAACTTAGAGGTTTGCTTGCCCTCAAGCAAAAGAAAGAAAAGAGGAGAGAGAGGAAGAGAGCAAATTCAAATGGTGGGGAGAGGAGGATGGCCGAATGTTTATTTATAAGGGAGGGGGAGAGATTTCAAAAATTTTGAAGGAGATTTGAGAAGATATGGAAAGAATTTGAGAGGATATTTGATTTTTTTTGAAGAAGATTTGGAAAGGATTTGAAAGAGATTTGAAGAATGATTTAGAAAATTGTTTGATTTTTGAAATTTGAAGGTGAATGATGAAAGTTTGTAATGTGTTTATGCAGAAAATTATGGATTAAAATAAGAAAGTTTGAAAAAAATTTGAAGTGGAAAACAAAATCTCTGTCCCCTACCTTTCTGGTGTTAAACGCCCAGAATGATATCCATTCTGGCGTTTAACGCCCAATTGGTGGCCATTATGGGCGTTTAACGCCCAGCCAGGCCCAAAATGGTGCCTTTACTGGCGTTAAACGCCCAGAATGGCATCCATTCTGGCGTTTAACACCCAGAGTGCCCTTTACTGGCGTTTTCTTGCCAGCAAGCTCCTTTTCTCTGCTTTTTTTCATTGAATCCTTCTGTAACTTTGTAAATTCCTTCAATTTTGCTGATCAACCTTGAAGAATATATATCAAACTTTTACTAAGTAAAACAAATGACCTGTCAATGACTGGGTTGCCTCCCAGCAAGCGCTTCTTTATTGTCTTTAGCTGGACCTTTACTGAGACTCATTCAAGCCTCAGTTTTGAGCATTCCTACTCAAAATTGTTTTCAAGATAATGATTGATTCTCTATCCATTAACAATGAACTTTTTGTCAGAATCAATATCCTGAAGCTCAACATATCCATATGGTGACACTTTTGTAATCACATATGGACCTATCCAATGGGATTTAAGTTTTCCCGGGAATAGTCTGAGCCTAGAGTTGAAGAGCAGAACTTTTTGTCCTGGTTCAAAGACTCTGGATGACAACTTCTTGTCATGCCACTTCTTTGCCTTTTCCTTATAAATTTTTGCATTTTCAAAGGCACCGAGTCTGAACTCTTCTAGCACATTTACCTGGAGCAATCTTTTTTCACCGGCTAACTTAGCATCCATGTTTAGGAATCTGGTTGCCCAGTAGGCTTTATGTTCCAGTTCCACGGGCAGATGACAGGCCTTCCCATACACAAGTTGGTATGGAGAGGTTCCTATAGGAGTCTTGAATGCTGTTCTGTATGCCCACAGAGCATCATCCAAACTCTTTGCCCAATCCTTTCTACGGGCAATAACAGTCCGTTTTAGGATTCTTTTTAGCTCTCTATTAGAGACTTCAGCTTGCCCATTTGTCTGTGGATGATACGGAGTTGCTACTTTGTGGCTAATTCCATATCGGACCATAGCAGAGTACAGCTGTTTATTGCAGAAGTGAGTGCCCCCATCACTGATTAGTACTCTGGGAACACCAAACCTGTTGAAGATGTGTTTCTGGAGGAATTTCAGCACGGTCTTAGTATCATTATTGGGTGTGGCAATTGCTTCTACCCATTTAGATACATAGTCCACCGCCACCAGAATGTAAGTGTTTGAGTATGATGGTGGAAACGGACCCATGAAGTCAATACCCCATACATCAAACAATTCAATCTCTAAGATCCCTTGTTGAGGCATGGCGTACCCATGAGGCAAGTTACCAGCTCTTTGGCAACTGTCACAGTTACGCACAAACTCTCGGGCATCTCTATAGAGAGTAGGCTAGTAGAAGCCACATTGGAGGACCTTAGTGGTTGTTCGCTCACTTCCGAAATATCCCCCACACTGTAATCCATGGCAATGCCATAGGATCTTTTGTGCTTCTTCTCTAGGTACACATCTGTGGATCATTCCGTCTGCACATCTCTTAAAGAGATATGGCTCATCCCATAGGTAGTACTTGGCATCAGAAATTAATTTTTTTCTTTGCACCCTGCTGTACTCCTGTGGTATGAACCTCACAGCTTTATAATTTGCAATGTCTGCAAACCATAGAGCTTCCTGAATGACAAAGAGTTGCTCATCTGGAAAGGTCTCAGAGATCTCAGTAGAAGGGAGGGACGCCCCAGCTACTGGTTCTATTCGGGACAGATGATCAGCTACCTGGTTCTCTGTCCCTTTTCTATCTCTTATTTCTATGTCAAACTCTTGCAGAAGCAACACCCACCTTATGAGCCTGGGTTTTGAATCCTGCTTTGTGAGTAAGTATTTAAGAGCAGCATGGTCAGTGTACACAATCACTTTTGACCCTACTAAATATGATCTAAACTTGTCAATGGCATAAACCACTGCAAGTAACTCTTTCTCTGTGGTTGTGTAATTCTTCTGTGCGTCATTTAGAACACGGCTAGCATAATAAATGACGTGTAGAAGCTTGTTGTGCCTTTGTCCCAACACTGCACCTATGGCATGGTCACTGGCATCACATATTAGTTCAAATGGTAATGTCCAATCTAGTGCAGAGATGACTGGTGCTGTGACCAGCTTGGCTTTCAGGGTCTCAAACGCCTGCAGACACTCTGTGTCAAATACAAATGGCGTGTCAGCAGCTAGCAGGTTGCTTAGATGTTTTGCAATTTTTGAAAAGTCTTTTATGAACCTTCTGTAAAATCCTACATGCCCTAGAAAGCTTCTGATTGCCTTAACATTGGCAGATGGTGGTAATTTTTCAATTACTTCTATCTTTGCTTGATCCACCTCTATTCCCTTGCCTGAAATTTTGTGCCCAAGGACAATTCCTTCAGTCACCATAAAGTGACATTTCTCCCAGTTTAAGACCAGGTTAGTCTCTTGGCACCTTTTCAGGACAAGTGCTAGATGATTAAGACAGGAGCTGAATAAGTCTCCATATACTGAGAAGTCATCCATGAAGACTTCCAGGAACTTCTCTACGATATCAGAGAAGATGGATAGCATGCATCTCTGAAAAGTTGCAGGTGCATTACATAGACCAAAAGGCATTCTTCTGTAGGCAAACACGCCAGAAGGGCAAGTGAATGCTATTTTCTCTTGGTCCTGAGGATCTACTGAAATTTGGTTGTAACCTGAATAGCCATCCAAAAAGCAGTAATAATCATGACCAGCTAGTCTTTCTAGCATTTGGTCTATGAATGGTAAAGGAAAATGATCCTTTCTGGTGGCTGTATTGAGCCTTCTGTAATCAATATACATATGCCACCCTGTAACTGTTCTTGTAGGAACCAGTTCATTCTTTTCATTATGAACCACTGTCATGCCTCCCTTCTTGGGCACAACTTGGACAGGGCTCACCCAGGGGCTATCAGAAATAGAATAAATAATCCCAGCCTCTAGTAATTTAGTGACCTCTTTCTGCACCACCTCCTTCATGGCTGGATTTAGCTGCCATTGTGGTTGAACCACTGGTTTGGCATTATCCTCTAATAGGATCTTGTGCATGCATCTTGCTGGGCTAATGCCCTTAAGATCACTTATGGACCATCCAAGAGCTATCTTGTGTGTCCTTAGCACTTGAATTAGTGCTTCATCTTCCTGTGAATTTAAAGCAGAGCTTATGATCGCTGGAAAAGTGTCACCCTCTCCCAGAAATGCATACTTCAGGGATGGTGGTAGTGGTTTGAGCTCAGGTTTGGGAGGCTTATCGTCTTCTTGAGGAATTTTCAAAAATTCTTTTATTTCCTCTGGTTCCTCCTAATCAGGCTGAACATCCTTGAAGATGTCCTCTAGCTCTGATTCTAGACTTTCAGTCATATTGATCTCTTCCACCAAAGAGTCAATAATATCAGCGCTCATGCAGTCATTTGATATGTCTGGATGCTGCATAGCTTTGACAGCATTCAACTTGAACTCATCCTCATTGACTCTCAGGATTACTTCCCCTTTTTGTACATCAATAAGAGTTCGTCCAGTTGCTAGGAAAGGTCTTCCTAGGATGAGAGTTGCACTCTTGTGCTCCTCCATTTCCAGCACTACAAAGTCAGTTGGAAAGGCGAATGGCCCAACCTTGACAATCATGTCCTCAATTATGCCTGATGGATATTTAATGGAGCCATCAGCAAGTTGGAGACATATCCGGGTTGGTTTGACTTCTTCAGTCAACCCAAGCTTTTTGATAGTGGATGCAGGTATTAGATTGATACTTGCTCCAAGGTCACATAGGGCTGTCTTGGTACAAGCACCTTCTAATGTGCATGGTATCATAAAGCTTCCTGGATCTTGAAGCTTCTTTGGTAAGCTTTTCAGAATGACTGCATTGCATTCTTCAGTGAGAAATACTTTTTCAGTTTTTCTCCAATCCTTCTTATGACTTAAGATCTCTTTCATGAACTTAGCATAAGAAGGTATTTACTCAAGTGCCTCTGCAACTCTGATAGCTCAGACATTACGACGACACTTATACTATTTAATACTAAAATATGAGCCTGTTTAAAACTTTAAACCGCAAAACCGCTCCCAAAAATACTTTTGTTCGATAACGTACATCCATAGATACCATACAACTTATAGAAACTCATAAAGAGTACATCCATATATATATACATACATATATATAAATAATATTACAAACATTATCCAGTACAATTCCTATCCCTCTCACAGAATATATCAAGATAAAGGCGATGGTACAAAAATAATAATCTAAAGCAATACAGAGCATCTCAATAACAAATAATTAAACTCTTCATAACTTCTGCGCCCAAATCCTGAAAGGGGAAAAATGTAGGGGGTGAGAACATCATCCTCGAAAGGGTTCTCAGTAGAGGGTTTTTTGGGAATTACTGTAATAGGATACATGAAGATAAACCGTACCAGTGATTAATAACCATCTTATGCCTCTTTTCAAAAACAACAGTTTACAATGAAAGTAAAGTCAGAAATCTTTTCTGAAAGAGGAACTATTCAATTCTCAAAATATCAAAGCATTTCAAAAGGGTTTATCTATACTGAACCAAAATAACCTTTCAAATCTTATTCCAAACCAGAACCACAAAACCGAAATCAACCATCGGTCCATCTCATTCAACCACGGCCCTAGGCCCAAATAATCCAACCACAACCAATCCACCACAATCCAACAGAGTTCCAGATGCAAACACAAGTAGGAAGATGCAAACACAAACAAACAGTTATTGCAAGTAGAACAATTAGCAGTTAATCACATAGGCAAACCAAGTACAATGTGCATACCCAAACAATGTCACATAGATGCATATGATGCATGCCTGTCCCTAGTGGCTGATGATATCATCTGTCGGTTATATAGCCAACCCGACACGTCCTGGTAGCTAACCATGGATAGAAACACCCATCGCGGAGCAAGTAAGTTTGAGCTACAACCCCCTTGCTATTACCCGCTCAACCCAGAGCCAGTGGAATAACCACTACTGCGGCTACTACCCAGGCGGGTGTTTAACAGCTCAACCTGGAGCGAGTAGAATTACCACTACTACCGCTACTACCCAGGCGTCACAGTCTCTAACCTGGAGCAAGTGGGACAAACCACAACCCTTGCTACTCCCCAGGTATCTCAAGCTTATATTCATTCAGTTCCAACCATGGATCAACATCCATCTCAGCCATCCGGCTTAAATTCATAATTCATAGTCAGCCATACGGCCCATAA
>NW_026263796.1:34690-39720 GCF_000817695.3 Arachis duranensis
GTCAACTTATATAAATTCCTTAAAATTCATTGAAACTCTTAAAATCATAAATTCTCGGTTCAAGTAAATAAAACTGAATTTATTATGAAACCGATCATACAAAATCACAAGTTCCAACCCGGTCCAAAAATCAACTCATTTGAAACGGAACCGGTTCATTTGAATCAAACCACTTTCAGGTTTCTTTTTGGAACCTATTTTTCCAACTCTTCCAAAATGCCTCAAACTTGATTACTTAATCAAAAGTCTAGGTTCCTTTAAAAATCACTAAAAACTCCTTTTTATATTGAAATCAATATTAAAGCATCATTCTTTCTTTCAGTGATTCAAGCGGTAAAAATAGTTCAGTTCTAAATAAGCCGAACTCAACGTATAAGGTTCATCAAATAAATTAAGCTTGAAAACATAAATATCCTTTTAATAAATCAAAAATACAATTTCTCAAATCCAACCCTTTTTAAATAACCTTACAAACAAGTGTAGGATTTTGTAGAAATTTCGGCAGCACCTCCCCTAAAACTTGGACATTTGCCACCCGGTTCGGGTCCCAACTAAACCATTTCTCATTCCTTTTCAACAGCTCAAAACGAAACCGTTCCTTATTCCTTTTCAGCAACACAAAACCAGAAATCAATTCAAAGCATGCTAAATCCAACAATTGCCTCAGTGGAGTATCTCAAGGATACCATTTCAAAATCAACTCAATATCAATCGATATAACTCATTTCCAAAGCTTTAAAGAAACGGTTCAATAACAAATCATTTGTCCAAAACCAAATCAGTTAAAATAAACCAGGCTGAATTCAAAAGTGCATTCGACTTTTCACATCATTGAAATAATTGACTCAATTCAACCAATCCTCAACGATTTAAACTCAGATTTCAAATCTTTAAAGAATCAACTTCAAAACATTATATTTCACAAAGCCGCACAACAACTCAGCCAAACCAACATCCATAATCATTCAAGTCAATCAAATAATACATAAGGCAGATACAATCACCAAATACACAATATCTCACATCAGTATCCATATGTAATAATTCCAATACACAAAACATAGTTTTTGGAAAGCGCCCCTACCTCAAAACGCAATTCCATAACCCAAACGCGTCACAGAGTCCTTTCCGCCTCAACCCGAAATCAACAACAACCGTAACCTCAGCTACAAGCCACATTCGCAATAACCGTAGCAACACTAATCGCAACATACAATAATCAGAACTCGACCCCACGCTATCAGAATTCATATTCATCAACTATACACAACAAAATTCTAACACGAGGCTTTTTGAAACATAATTTCTTACCGGAATAACAACACAAAGCAGCTGCGATTTTGAACCGGCCACGGCAACAGCTCCGGTGGCGGCCAGAAGCTTCGGTGGATCAACTATAAAAACCGCGCAGCATTAAAACCTTCTCGAAATTCCAAAAGAACTGAAACCACAAATTAAAACCCTTACCGACATACTTTTCCGGCGGCGGCAGCAGGGTCTCAACTGCGAGAAGCTCAGCCCAAAGCTCCATCGGCGATCCCGGAAGTCTCAGCGGCACAAATTACGGTGACCCAGCCTGCTCCTCTTCCTGTAGCAATTCCCGCAAATAACATCACAAGCCAAAAGGGCAGGGAGTGGCAGAGCTCAACCACGGTGAAGCAGGGCAGTACAACGGCGGCCAAGCATAGCCCTCCAAACGGCAGTGACGCGGCCACAGCTCTTCTTCTCCGTGCTCCTCGGCGACCGTGAAGCACCAAGGCATCATCTCCCCTTCCTCAGCAGACCAAAACAACAGAGGCAGAAGGACTTATCATGCCCTTCCAGCTCGCGTTTTCCCCCTCTTGCCAGTGACAGCGATGCGGCTCGAGGCCCCCATGGTCGGCAGCGATGAGACCCGAGTTCTGCCCCTCTTCGACGCCTCTTCTCCGTGACAGTGGTAGCAGCGGGTTGGTTTGATGGGGAGGCGTGGTGGCGCGGTATTCCCCTGGCGACGACGAAGAAAACATGGGCCGTAGTGGTTGCGCGATGCAATAGTCACTGGGCGGCTCCTCCAGCATCGCGTCTCCTCCCTCCTCTCGGTGACAGAGGCGCGATTCATGGCTCCGTGGACGGGATGACCATGGCGGCGCGGATTGGGTAGCAGCAGCAGGTGATGGCGCGAGCAACTCTTCCCTCTCCTCGGTCAGACAAAGGCGGTAGTGAGACCAGCACGCCGGCGCAGGTCCTCCTCTCCTCCTCCCTTCTTCCGTGACTCAGTCTCCATTTACCTCTGATTTTCTGTTTCTGTTCCTCTCCTTTCATGGAGAAAGAGGAAAGGGAACCGTGGGTGCTGCTGTCCATGAGTAACAAAGAGGACAGGGTAGAGTTAGGCTGCTGAGGGCTAGGGAAGCAATGGGTTACCGGGTCATGGGTTAGGGTTTTAGAGTTAGGGTTTTATTTTCAAAAATTAGGGTTAGGGGCATTTTTGTAATTTCACTTAAAAATAGGTATAATATAGTAATTAGAAGTAAATTCTAATTCAACAATGATAATGTATAAAAATACTATTTGCTCATCATTTTCACAAATTACTTTCAATAAAATGCCCAAATCTAAAAATTAGAAATAATATAATCAATTTCTCTATTTTCCAAAATAGCAGTACTAATATTTAAAATATTAGTTATTTAGTCCAAAACATATAAAATCCTTATTATTTCACAACGGCTAAATTTATAATTTAAATGTAGAAAATAATCCAATAATTATAAAATCGGATAATAATCATAACTCATCCCAAATCCAATAAATCAAAACTTGCCTTAATTACCTTAAATAAGATAATTTCTGAAATTAAGGCTATAAATAACCATATGATTTGAAACTTGATCATAATAAGACTTTTCAAAGATTTTGGGCCTTACATTCTACCCACCTTATAAAAATTTTTGCCCTCAAAAATTGATACGAAACGAAAGAAATTTCATCACAGTTCACCCTTGAACACATTTAAGGAAGAGGTAAAAATATCTCAAAATATAAACATATATACGGTTTTCAAATACTTGGGTGGTCGTATGCATAAAGATACAAAGGTAGGAATATGGTTGCGAAGCAAACATTACAAGATAGGCTCAAATGCAAAAGATGTCATGGTTCAAGCATGTGGTAATAAAGTAAGGCATTGAAGGTTATAAAACAGGATGAGGTTACAACGATGTGCTCAACATCCGCACACTAATCTCATCTCAACCTCAAAGCTTCAACTCTCCAACTCCATCAAGCACTTTACAACCTCATAGCCAATCATGAGCCTAACACCCGCAAGCTCGTTTGCAAGGGACAAAACACCCATAACTCATCATAACGTTACGCACCTACCGCTTCACTTTCCATATACACATATCACGTCTTAAAGAACTAACGCATCGTGTTACTACGTCTACAAGTCACACGTGATATCAAAATAATTCTCGAGTCTACTCAGAAGGATACAAGATTTAGAAAGGAGAGTCAAATGTCAAGGATAGCAATAATAGATTTGAGAGGATGTATCCAATCCCAGACAACAAGGATGATCAAGCAAATGAAGTTTGCTAGAAATAAATCGATTGACAACCTCAAAGATGACCCTTGGATCAAAGAAATTCGATAAGATCCATAGGAAGAAAATCAGCGCATAATTTTGAAACAAAATCAAGCTGAGTCGAAGAAGTATGAGATTTACAGAAGAGAATATCTCAAACCCAAGGCAAAGCTCACAGAACTTAAGAGCATGATTAAAAATACTCCCAAATACATTGTTCACAAAAGAATCGAAAACTTGCGGAAAAATCACTTCGTAATTTAGAAGAAAAGTTAAATGACAAACATTCTCCAAGAGAATAACAAAAGCAATAACGTGGCTTTGCTGTAATACAATTTTATGTTGAAACAGATCATGCAGAATTTTAAAAACAAAATGCACACCAGTTTGGCTAAGAGCTAAAATATTTTTCCAGATATTTTAGAAAGGTAATTAGAAGCACAACTTAACCAAAAGCAATTCATAAAACTCAGAAGGAGAATCAAATGCTTGTTCAAAAATCATCAAAGTCCATATTCAAACAAGCGTGTATAACATTTATAGCAAGGACAAAAGAGGAGTTAAACTCTTTTTAGAAAAGAAATTCCGAAGTAAAAATTTGTTTACAATTTGGTAAAGGAAATAAGTGGTGCGTTACAAACGAATCGGTTTCCACTAAACAAGGAAACTTTTCAAAACCTCATTTAAAATAGCGCATGCCAACTTTAAGAACAATTTCGTCAAAATCGAATAATGGTTTCACTCTCAAACAAGTAACAGAGAATAGATTCAGTTTAGAATTTCTTCAAAGAGAATTCAAAACTTCTTTAAAAATTCAAAACAAGATTCCAAAAGTATAGTTGAAATCACCATTTCAAAAGGATATTCAAGGATATTAGGATGTACTTAAAAAGAGTCAAGCCATGCAAGAGAGGGTTTTAAATCAAGGTAGTTCAGACAAGATCCGCTAGGCGTTTAACGCCAACTTTTTCCCTCTTTCTGGCGTTTGAACGCCAGGACTGGGCAAGGAATGGGCGTTTAACGCCAACTTTTCCCCCCTTTCTGGCATTTGAACGCCAGGAGTATTTGGTGGGCGAAATTGTGAACAATACTTTTTCACAACTCTCATAATCCCCGGTCATGAGCCCCAAGAACTTGGTGCTCAATACCATGGCATTACACAACTTCGCACAACTAACCAGCAAGTGCACTGGGTCGTCCAAGTAATACCTTACGTGAGTAAGGGTCGATCCCATGAAGATTGTTGCTATTGAAGCAAGCTATGGTCATCTTGTAAATCTTAGTCAGGCAAACTCAAATGGATATGGTGATAAACGAAAATAACACAAAGGTCAAGATAGAGATACTTATGTAATTCATTGGTAGGAACTTCAGATAAGCGCATGAAGATGCCTTCCCTTCCGTCTCTCTGCTTTCCTACTGTCTTCATCCAATCCTTCTTACTCCTTTCCATGGCAAGCTCGTG
>NW_026263796.1:40740-41745 GCF_000817695.3 Arachis duranensis
AATGAATTCCAAAAACATCTATGAAGATCAGTATTAATTAGATGAGCGGGGCTTTTAGCTTTTTGCCTCTGAATAGTTTTGGCATCTCACTCTATCCTTTGAAATTCAGAATGATTGGCTTCTTTAGGAACTCAGAATCCAGATAGTGTCATTGATTCTCCTAGTTAAGTATGATGATTCTTGAACACAGCTACTTATTGAGTCTTGGCCGTGGCCCAAAGCACTCTGTCTTCTAGTATTACCACCGGATACATACATGCCACAGACACATAATTGGGTGAACCTTTTCAGATTGTGACTCAGCTTTGCTAGAGTCCCCAATTAGAGGTGTCCAGGGTTCTTAAGCACACTCTTTTTGCCTTGGATCACAACTTTATTTCTTTCTTTTTCTTTTCTTTTTTTCGTTTTTTTTTTTCGTTTGCTTCTCCTTCTCTTTTTTTTTTGTATTCACTGCTTTTTCTTGCTTCAAGAATCATTTTTATGATTTTTCAGATCGTCAGTAACATGTCTCCTTTTTCATTATTCTTTCAAGAGCCAACATTCATGAACCACAAATTCAAAAGACATATGCACTGTTCAAGCATACATTCAGAGAACAAAAGTATTGCCACCACATCAAAATAATTAAACTGTTATAAAATTCAAAATCCATGCAATTCTTCTCTTTTTCAATTAAGAACATTTTTTATTCAAGAAAGGTGATGGATTCATAGGACATTCATAACTTTAAGGCATAGACAATAAGAAGACACAAACATGGATAAACATAAGCACAAAATTCGAAAAACAGAAGAATAAAGAACAAGGAAATCAAAGAACGGGTCCACCTTAGTGATGGCGGCTCTTTCTTCCTCTTGAAGATCTTATGGAGTGCTTGAGCTCCTCAATGTCTCTTCCTTGTCTTTGTTGCTCCTCTCTCATGATTCTTTGGTCTTCTCTAATTTCATGGAGGAGAATGGAGTGTTCTTGGTGCTCCACCCTTAGTTGTCCCATGTTGGAACTCAA
>NW_026263796.1:42015-43306 GCF_000817695.3 Arachis duranensis
GCCCTCTTCACATATGACTGTGAGGACTTGGTCCAACCTTTGATCAAAGTTGACCCTTCTAGTGTAAGGATGTTCATCTCCTTGCATCATAGGCAAGTTGAACGCCATCCTCACACTTTCCGGACTAAAATCCAAGTATTTCCCCCGAACCATAGTAAGATAATTCTTTGGATTCGGGTTCACACTTTGATCATGGCTCTTTGTTATCCATGCATTGGCATAGAACTCTTGAACCATCAAGATTCCGACTTGTTGAATGGGGTTGGTAAGAACTTCCCAACCTCTTCTTCGGATCTCATGTCGGATCTCCGGATATTCACCCTTTTTGAGTGAAAAGGGGACCTCGGGGATCACCTTCTTCAAGGCCACAACCTCATAGAAGTGGTCTTGATGCACCCTTGAGATGAATCTATCCATCTCCCATGACTCGGAGGTGGAAGCTTTTGCCTTCCCTTTCCTCTTTCTAGAGGTTTCTCCGGCCTTTGGTGCCATAAATGGTTATGGAAAAATGAAAAAGCAATGCTTTTACCACACCAAACTTAAAATGGTTGCTTGTCCTCGAGCAAAAGAAGAAAGAAGAGGGTAGAAGAAGAAGAAAATGAGGGAGATGGGAATGGTGGTGTATTCGGCCAAAAGGGGGGAGAGAAGGTGTTTAAGGTGTGTAAAAATGAAGGAGTGAAGGAGGGTTTATATAGGAGAGGGGGATAGGTGAGGTTTTATGAAGGATGGATGTGAGTGGTGAAGAGAAAGATGGGATTTGATAGGTGAAGGGTTTTGGGGAAGAGGTGTTGAGGTGATTGGTGAATGGGGGAAGAAGAGAGAGAGAGTGGTGGGGGTTGGTGGGGGTCCTGTGGGGTCCACAGATCCTGAGGTGTCAAGGAAAAGTCATCCCTGCACCAAGTGGCATCAAAATTCACGTTTTGAGCCATTTCTGGCGTTAAACGCCGGGCTGGTGCCCATTCCTGGCGTTTAACGCCAGGTTCTTGCTCTTTTCTGGCGTTTAACGCCAGTCTGGTGCCCCTTTCTGGCGTTAAACGCCCAGGATGGTGCCAGACTGGGCGTTAAACGCCCAACTGCTAGGCTTACTGGCGTTTAAACGCCAGCAGCATTTTCCTCCAGGGTGTGCTGTTTTTCTTCCTGTTTTTCATTCTGTTTTTGCTTTTTTCATTAATTTTGTGACTTCTTATGATCATCAACCTACAAAATAAAATAAAATGACAAAAGAAAATAGATAAAATATATCATTGGGTTGCCTCCCAACAAGCGCTTCTTTAATGTCAGTAGCTTGACA
>NW_026263796.1:43908-44485 GCF_000817695.3 Arachis duranensis
TGAGCAAAGGGGGTTCATCCTCCCAAGTCTCATTTCCAAATAACTTGTCATTTAGCTTCATGATTGCTCCAAGGTACTTAGCAACTTACTCTTCAGTGACATCTTCGTCCTCTTCAGAGGAAGAATACTCATCAGAGCTCATGAATGGCAGAAGTAAGTCCAATGGAATCTCTATGGTCTCCTTTTGAGCCTCAGATTCCCATGGTTCCTTATTGAGGAACTCATTGGAGGTCAGTGCACGCCCATTGAGGTCTTCCTCAGTGGCATTCACTGCCTCACCTTCCTCTCCAGATTCGGCCATGTTGATGGCCTTGCACTCTCCTTTTGGATTTTCTTCTGTATTACTTGGGAGAGTACTTGGAGGGAGTTCAGTAATTTTCTTGCTCAGCTGTCCCACTTGTGCCTCCAAATTTCTAATGGAGGACCTTGTTTCAGTCATGAAATTTTGAGTGGTTTTGATTAGATCAGAGACCATGGTTGCTAAGTCAGAGGGGTTCTGCTTAGAATTCTCTGTCTGTTGCTGAGAAGATGATGGAAAAGGCTTGCCATTGCTAAACCTGTTTCTTCCACCATTATT
>NW_026263796.1:44690-46524 GCF_000817695.3 Arachis duranensis
TACTGCTTGGTGCATTTTGCATTCCAGACAGACTTTGAGAAATTAAATTGACTTGTTGAGTCAATATCTTGTTCTGAGCCAAAATGGCATTCAGAGTATCAATCTCAAGAACTCCTCTCTTCTGACTTGTCCCATTGTTCACAGGATTTCTTTCAGAAGTATACATGAATTGGTTATTTGCAACCATTTCAATGAGCTCTTGAGCCTCTGTAGGCGTCTTCTTCAGATGAAGAGATCCTCCAGCAGAGCTATCCAAAGACATTTTGGATAGTTCAGAGAGTCCATCATAGAAAATACCTATGATGCTCCATTCAGAAAGCATGTCAGAAGGACATTTTCTGATTAATTGCTTGTATCTTTCCCAAGCTTCATAGAGGGATTCTCCATCCTTTTGTCTAAAGGTTTGGACCTCCACTCTAAGCTTACTCAATTTTTGAGGTGGAAAGAACTTTGCCAAGAACGCATTGACTAGCTTTTCCCATGAGTCCAGGCTTTCTTTAGGTTGAGAATCCAACCATGTCCTAGCTCTGTCTCTTACAGCAAAAGGGAATAGCATAAGTCTATAGACCTCAGGGTCTACCCCATTAGTCTTGACAGTGTCACAGATTTGCAAGAATTCAGCTAAGAACTGATGAGGATCTTCCAATGGAAGTCCATGGAACTTGCAATTCTGTTGCATTAGAGAAACTAATTGAGGCTTCAGCTCAAAGTTGTTTGCTCCAATGGCAGGGATAGAGATGCTTCTCCCATAGAAATCAGGAGTAGGTGCAGTAAAGTCACCCAGCACCTTCCTTGCATTGTTGGCATTGTTGTTTTCAGTTGCCATGTGTTCTTCTTCCTTGAAGAATTCGGTCAGGTCCTCTAAAGAGAGTTGTGCTTTGGCTTCTCTTAGCTTTCTCTTCAAGGTCCTTTCGGGTTCAGGGTCAGCTTCAACAAGAATGCCTTTGTCTTTGCTCCTGCTCATAAGAAAGAGAAGAGAACAAGAAAATGTGGAGTCCTCTATGTTACAGTATAGAGATTCCTTTAGGTGTCAGAGGAAAAGAAGAGTAGAAGACAGAAGTGGAAAATTCGAACTTATCAGAGAAGAATGAGTTTGAATTTTGCATTAAGGAATAGTGTTAGTCCATAAATAGAAGGATGTAGGAAGAAGGGAAGTAATTTTCAAAAATTAAGTAAAAGATTTTGAAAACATTTTGAAAAACATTACTTGATTTTCGAAAATTGAAAGTGGAAAAGAAATAAAGTGATTTTTGAAAAAGATTTTGAAATTAGAAATTAAAAAGATTTGATTGAAAATTGTTTTGAAAAAGATATGGTTAAGAGGATATGATTAGTTTAAAAAAAAAATGATTGAGAAGATATGATTTGAAAAACACTTTAAAAAGATTTGATTTTAAAAATTAAAAACTTGGCTAACAAGAAAAGATATGATTCAAACATTAAACCTTTCTCAACAGAAAAGGCAACAAACTTGAGATGTTAAATCAAATCATTAATTGTTAGCAAGTATCTTTAAAAGTGGAAAGAAAGTAATTTTGAAAAGGATTTGATTGAAAAATTGATTTGAAAAAGATTTGATTTTGAAAAGATTTTGAAAACTTGAAAAAAAATGATTTGAAAACAAAATCTTCCCTTCTAGCCATCCTGGCGTTAAACGCCCAGAATGATGATTTGAAAACAAAATCTTCCCCCTTTAGCCATCCTGGCGTTAAACGCCCAGAATGGTGCACATTCTGGCGTTTAACGCCCAAATTTATACCTTTTTGGGCGTTAAACGCCCAACCAGGTACCCTGGCTGGCGTTTAAACGCCAGTCTGTCCTTCTTCACTGGGCG
>NW_026263796.1:48801-51627 GCF_000817695.3 Arachis duranensis
TCAGTTGAACTGCTTGGCATTCTTCTGTTATCTGTTTAGATAACTGCTGTTTTGTCTGATTCAACTGTGATTCTATGTTCTTGTTAGCAATTTTAGTTTCTTGGAGCATCTCTTTAAATTTTGCTAATTGTTTTGTCATCAGGTGTAATTGCTGATTAAGCTCAACAATCTGTTCTTGAGGATTAGGATCAGTGGTTACTGCCATAGCTTCTTCTTTTGTAGAGGACTCATTGCTTGAGTATAGATATTGATTTCTAGCAACCGTATCTATAAGCTCTTGAGCCTCTTCAATCGTCTTCCTCATATGTATAGATCCACTAGCTGAGTGGTCTAGAGACATCTGAGCTTTTTCTGTAAGCCCATAGTAGAAGATTTCTAACTGTACCCACTCTGAAAACATTTCAGAGGGGCACTTCCTTAGCATACCTCTGTACCTCTCCCAGGCATTATAAAGGGATTCATGATCCTCTTTTTTAAAGCCTTGGATGTCCAGTCTCAGCTGTGTCATCCTTTTTGGAGGGTAAAATTGATTCAGAAATTTGTCTGATAACTGTCTCCATGTTTTTATACTTGCTGGGGGTTGGTTATTTAACCACCTCTTAGCTTGATCTTTTACTGCAAATGGAAATAGTAATAATCTGTAGACATCCTGATTCACCTCTTTATCATGTACTGTGTCAGCAATTTGTAAGAACTGTGCCAGAAACTCAGTAGGTTCTTCCTGTGGAAGACCGGAATACTAGCAATTTTGCTGCACCATGATAATGAGTTGAGGATTTAACTCAAAGCTGCTTGCTTTAATGGGAGGTATACATATGCTACACCCATATGCAGCTGTAATGGGGTTAGCATATGACCCCAGAGTCCTTCTGGACTGCTCAATTCTACTTAGGTCCATGATGGAGAAAGGGAAATGATATGGATCACAAGTAAAGTATAAAATTTTTTTTTTTGGAATGACCAAAAATAATAAAATAAAATAGAAAAGAAAATAAAATAAACTTTCGAAAACTAAAAGAAAATAAAATCAAAGCAAATTGAAAACTAGATTAATTAATTAAAAAGATTTTGGAATTAGCAATTAAAAAGATATGATTGAAAATTACTTTGAAAAAGATATTATTGAAAAGATATGATTTTGAAAATTAATGCAAAATTTCGAAGACTTAAAGGAAAACACAAAGAAGACACCAAACATAGAATTTTTAAAGATCAAGAAAGGATTAAGAACATGCAAATTCGAAAAATTAAAGGAAAACAAAAGCATGCAATTGACACCAAACTTAAAATATGAAACTAAACTCAAATAAAAGACTCTAAACCAAAAAAAATAAAACAGTCCTAATCTAAGCAACAAGATAAACCGTCAGTTGTCCAAACTCGAACAATCCCCAGCAACGGCACCAAAAACTTGGTGCACGAAATCACAATCACACTTTTGTAATTCCGCACAACTAACCAGCAAGTGCACTGGGTCGTCCAAGTAATACCTTACGTGAGTAAGGGTCGATCCCACGGAGATTGTCGGCTTGAAGCAAGCTATGGTTATCTTGTAACTCTTAGTCAGGATATCAATAATTCTCAGATTTAATTGTAAAAAGTAAAAGAACATGAAATAAGTACTTGTTTTGCAGTAATGGAGAACAGGTTGAGGTTTCGGAGATGCTCTATCTTCTGAATCTCTGCTTTCCTACTGTCTTCTTCTTCAAGCACGCGAGACTCCTTCCATGGCAAGCTGTATGTAGGGTTTCACCGTTGTCAATGGCTACCTCCCATCCTCTGAATGAAAATGTTCAACGCGCTCTGTCACAGCACGACTATTCATCTGTCGGTTCTCGATCATGTCGGAATAGAATCAAGTGATTCTTTTGCGTCTGTCACTAATGCCCCACAATCGCGAGTTTGAAGCTCGTCACAGTCATTCAATCCCTGAATCCTACTCAGAATACCACAGACAAGGTTTAGACCTTCCGGATTCTCAGGAATGGCCGCCAATATATTCTAGCGTATACCACGAAGATTTTGGTTAAAGAATCCAAGAGATATCCACTCAATCTAAAGTAGAACGGAGGTGGTTGTCAGGCATACGTTCATAGGTGAGAATGATGATGAGAGTCACGGATCATCACATTCATCAAGTTGAGGAACAAGTGATATCTTAGAATGGAAGCAAGCGTGATTGAATGAAAAACAGTAGTAATTGCATTAATCCATCAAGACACAGTAGAGCTCCTCACCCCCAACCATGGGGTTTAGAGACTCATGCCGTAGAAGGTACAGTATGAAACGTGTAAAGTGTCATCAGGTCAAAATACAATGTCAAAAGATCCTATTAATAGTGAACTAGTAACCTAGGATATACAGAAATGAGTAAATAACGTAAAAATCCACTTCCGGGGTCCACTTGGTGTGTGCTTGGGCTGAGCATTGAAGCTTTCATGTGTAGAGACTTTTTCTGGAGTTAAACGCCAGCTTTTGTGCCAGTTTGGGCGTTTAACTCCAATTTTTGTGCCAGTTCCAGCGTTAAATGCCGGTAATTCTGAAGCTGATTTGCAACGCCGGTTTGGGCCATCAAATCTGGGGCAAAGTATGGACTATTATACATTGCTGGAAAGCCCAGGATGTGTACTTTTTAACGCAATTAAGAGCGCGCTAATTGGGCTTCTGTAGCTCCAGAAAATCCACTTTGAGTGCAGGGAGGTCAGAATCCAACAGCATCTGCAGTCATTTTTCAGCCTCTGAATCAGATTTTTACTCAGGTCCCTCAATTTCAGCCAGAAAATACCTGAAATCACAGAAAAACACACAAACTCATAGTAAAGCCCA
>NW_026263796.1:54053-55813 GCF_000817695.3 Arachis duranensis
GATCCTCCGACCTCTGGGCCTGCTACCTCTTCTCCTCCTCCCTTCTCGGGTCCTCCTCCCAAGAAGCAGAAGACCTCTCAAGAGCTTGCGGGTTTTAACG
Source organism: Arachis duranensis (assembly GCF_000817695.3). Taxonomy (NCBI): domain Eukaryota; kingdom Viridiplantae; phylum Streptophyta; class Magnoliopsida; order Fabales; family Fabaceae; genus Arachis; species Arachis duranensis. The sequence goes on from NW_026263796.1 coordinate 54,154, forward strand.
ATAAGGATTTCGATGCTCTTGGTTGGATTGAACAGCATATTCTCCCTCAGACTTTTATTTCTACTGATGATGTGTCTATGGAGCACCATTTTCAGTATATGGCGTGGAGCTGTGTCCGGATGGCCAGTCTTCACGCTGCTATTGCCCGGGAATTCAAGAAATCCCCCATTGGTGCGACCAGCTCCCGACTTGAGAAGGCTCAGTCTGAGTTCGAGAGGTTTAGTGAGCTGAAGGCTGCTAGGATTACTGAGCTGGAGGCCTCTTTGGAGAAAGAGAAAACTAAAGCTACCGCGGCTATGGCGGCAGCGAAGGCATCTGAGGAGATGGCGAAGGCGGCGACGGAGAATTATACTCGGATATATGCCGAGCTTGTGGAGACAAAGGAGAGGTTGCAATCCGCCCAGGATGAATTTTACGAGCTAGAAGGTCATGTGGCCAAGGGTATGGATGCTATGTTTGAAAATTTGAAGGCTCAGGTCCGGGTTCTTGCTCCTGACCTGGATCTGAGCTTATTTAGTACGGATAACGTTGTTGTGGAGGGAAAGATTGTTCCTGCGCCCAATGAGGATGAGGTTCCGGTGTCCGACCCCAAGGTTCCGGTGTCCGACCTCAAGGTTCCGGTTGCGGACTCGACTTCATCTTTGGCCGGGGATGGATCTGGTGTGAAGGTTTCAAACCGGGATGACGGTGCCGTCGATGCAGTCCCGATTTCTATGTTTCCTCCGCAGCCTTCTGTTGATGTGGAGTCCGGAAAGGACCTTGATCCTCTGTAACTCTTTTATTTTTGGTTTTTTGCCCGGCCTGTGGGCTCTTTTTTGGATGGTTTCTGTTGGACGCTTTGGACACCTTTTTGCTTTTTAGGTACTTGTAGTAACTTTTTAGCTTATTATGCGGTGTTTTGTTTGCGTTTTGACTTTTTGTTTCCGCTTTTATGCTTTTTAGTTGTTTTTGGATAACAACCTTTTAGCTAGCGCTTGAAACTTTTATTTTACCCTTTCCTTTTGATCTCGTTTTTTTCGCTTGTACTTTTTAGTTGTTTTTGTATAGCAACTTTTTAGTAAGCGTTTTCGAAATCTTTGCTTTCGCCGTTTTAAGGCTCCTTTTTTGGGTCCGGGCTTTTTCTCGGACCTCGGGCGTTCGAGTACCTCCCTTTGTTGGGTCCGACTTTGTCGTTAGTCAGCCTTTTAAGTTATTTTTGTAATCTCTTTTTATTCGGCTTTTTGAGCCTTTTCAGAGTTGCTTTATAACTTCTCACATTAATTTGAACCTCGTCGCTTTATCTTTGCCGACCTTGTGTGGTCTCTTGGCAAATGATTTTTTGCGTTTTGCCGAGCATAAATTAATGCGCCTTGGGGGGGTACTTTCTAGGATTTGTTTCATCATGAGGAAGAAGAAAAGAAAATAGAAGAATTTGATTAGTATTAAAAAAAAAAGAATGAATATTTACAGAGTGTTTACCCTTGACTAGGTCGGGTGCCTTATTTGACCGGGTGTCTCATTAAAAAACCCTTGTAGGGAAAAAGAGTACACCTCGGGTTAAATTTTTCTAGCTGTAGTACCGTCTTAGATTACAGGCGTGCCAGGCCCTGGGCAGCTTATTGCCTTCTAGGTCGGATATTTTGTAATAGCCTGTCCCTAAGACTTCTGTTACCTTGTAGGG
>NW_026263796.1:60322-62688 GCF_000817695.3 Arachis duranensis
GCTTTGCACCGAATCGCGTCGGAGGCGTCGACTAGGTACATTCTGCTTCTGAAGTTGCTGAGGTGGTGACTTGGATCGGTGGTGCCGTCGTAGAGATCCATATCGGGTGGTTTGAAGTTTCGCGGTACCTTCTCCTTCATGATCTCTTGCGTGAAGGGATCATGGTTGCCTTCGGGGGTGGTGCCGCGTTCTGTCCGGTCTTTCAGGTCGGCCTCTATTTTCCGCAGTTTTTCTTCTAATTCTCTGCGCTTTCGAGTCTCCCTCCTCAGATCTTGTTCAGTTTCTTTCTGCTTCTTTATGTCCTCTTCGAGTTGTTTCAGTCGGTTTTGTTGTGCCCGGACTGCTTCTAGAATTTCCGAGTTCTTTTCTTTTTCGGAATTTTGTGGATCTTTGTTTGGGAGTGATGTCTTTGGGCGATTCTGTTTGTTTCCTCCTGGAGTGCGCGGTGATAGAGGGTTGTCCGGTCGTTCTCCGGTGTCAATTTCGTCCTCTTGTTCAGATGCAGCGCGGTCATCGTTGTGAGGGTCGTCCGCCATGGTAGAGGGATGACTTCCAGGTCCCCGGCAACGGCGCCAATGTTTATAACAAGGTTTCATTGGTCCGACTTCTTCTTGTCGGTCCAAGCGGTAGCTTTTGTTGGTCCGACTTCTTCTCGTCGATCCAATCTGTCACTTTAATTGGCTCGGACTGACTTCTTCATGTCGGGCCCTTCTAAGTTATTTTTGTAATCCTCTTTCTTGGACCTTTGTCAGGTTTCTTTCAGGGATTACTTTTATAACTTGTCCGTTGTAGGAGACCGACTTCTTTATGTCGATCTCTTCTAAGTTATTTTCGTAATCCTCTTTCTTGGATCTTTGCCAGATCTCTTTCAGGGATTACTTTGATAACTTTTTAGTGGTAAGAGTCCGACTTGGTTATGTCGGTCTCCTTTAAGTTTATTTTTTGTAGTCCTCTTTCTTGGATCTTTGTTAGATCTCTTTCAGGGACTACTTGTATAACTTTTTGTTTTAGGCTAACTTTGTTATGTCAGGCCCTTCTAAGTTAAAGTAATCCTCTTTAATAGGTTTGGCCAGACCTCTTTCCAGGGTTTACTTATAACTTGGGTTGACTTGGTTCGACTTCTTAACGTTCGACCAGTCCTTAAGTTATTATTTTAGCAATCCGTAAGACCTCGTCAGGTTCTTTTTTAGATCACTTTCGATAACTTCTTACATTATTCTGTGTTCATCTTTGCCGATTTGTAGAAAGTGGTTGTCATCTCTAGATCGTCCTTTGGGTGAATCGCGTTTTCACCTTTATCGGACGGTTGTCTTTATCGTGATCGTGCAGTGAAATTGTTTTTCACTTTCTGCCGATCTGTTGCTTTATAATCGGGCGATGAACTCTGCTTTCACTTTTTTGCCGACCTTGTCGAAATCGGGCGATGAATTTTGGTGTTTCACCTTGCCGACTTTGTCGTGATCGGGCGATGATTTTGGTGTTTCACCTTGCCGACCTGCCGTAGTCGGGCGTCTTGGTAGGAAACTTTTTAGGGAATCTGCAATCTTTTAAACAATAATATAAAGATAAGAGTGTGTACATGTTAGTACTTACCTTTCTAGGTCGGGCAATCTTTTTGGATCTCGGCCTGGCGCCCTTTTTAGATTGCAGGCATGCCATGACCTTGGTAGCTCTCTCCCTTCGAGTTCGGGAACTTTGTGGTGACCTTTCCCCAATACCTCTGAACAACTTGTTATGGTCCTTTCTAGTTAGCTGCTAGCTTCTTAATGAGCGAATAATTTATACGCTTTTTGGAGGTGTTTTCATATAGTTTTTAGTAGGAATTAGCTTCTTTTTAGTACATTTTTATTAGTTTTTATGCAAAAATCACATTTCTGGACTTTATCATTAGTTTGTGTGTTTTTCTATGATTTCAGGTATTTTCTGGCTGAAATTGAGGGATCTGAGCAAAAATATGATTTAGAGGTTGAAAAAAGACTGTAGATGCTGTTAGATTATGACCTTTCTGCACTCGAAATGAAATTTTTGGAGCTACATAAGTCCAAATGGCACGCTCTCAATTGCGTTGGAAAGTAGACATCCAGGGCTTTCCAGCAATATATAATAGTTCATACTTTGCCCAAGTTTAGACGACACAAACTGGCATTCAACGCCAACTTTCTGTCCTATTCTGGCATTAAACGCCAGAAACAAGTTACAAACCAGAGTTAAACGCCAAAAACAGGTTACAAACTAGCATTTAATTCCAAGAATAGCATATGCACATGAAAGCTTCAATGCTTAGCCCCAGCACACACCAAGTGGGCCCCAGAAGTGGATTTCTGCACTATCTATCTTAGTTTACTCATTTTCTATAAACCTAGGTT
>NW_026263796.1:72150-73642 GCF_000817695.3 Arachis duranensis
CAATCCTTGGGGAAATAGTCCGAGGAGGTCGAGTCCCCTCTTTGCGAACGGCCAAGGTGATGTTACACTGATGAGCTCCTCTGGTGGGGCAATGTGGAAGTTGGCATGCTTTTTTATGTAAAGCTTTGACTTTGTATTTGGGTTTTTGCTCCGTTGTTGCATCCAAAGGGTGCCCCTGGACCTTCGTGTGAGTCTTGGGGTTTCCCTTTTACTGTTGTATCTGACACCTGATATTTTGCTATTTTTTCCCGAGTTGTTTGGTAGTAACCCCATAGTTGACCTATGTCTTTGAGATGTATACTAAGATCCCAGACGGCATGTCTAATTGGCTGGATTCCATAGTTTTTTAATGCATGTTACTGTGGCTGACGCTGAGTACATCCCTGAGATTGACTTGTTGTGGTCTTGTGATGTAGCCTGGATGAGGCTTCTGTTATTGCCCCCTGGTTTGGTGTTGGCTAGTTTTGAAAATGCATCAGCTCGGGCATTCTGCTCCCGAGGTATGTGTCAGACTTCATATCCCCGAATTGTCCGAGCTGTTGATGCTGGCTGGTTTGAAAGTGCATTAGCTCGGACATTCTATGTTTCTATGTGTCAGACTTCATTTTCCCCGATTTGTCCGAGCTTTTTTCTGTTTTTGTCCAGGGTCCCCCGAATTGTCCAAAATGTTTTCTGGTTTTGTCCAGGGTTCCCGAATTATTCGAGCTGTCCTCTGTAGGATTCTTCCAGCTAAGTTTATTTTCTGTAGGATGTCTTTTTATGGGCTGGTTGGTCCGAACTCTGATAATGTGAGCTTGAAAGTATGGGTGGAGTCATCGAGAGGTGAGTATGAGAGCGTAGGCGAACTGCTCTATCTCTTGATAGTTTAGTTCGGCCCCTTGTAGAGCCTTGATGATGAAGTAGATGGGTTGTTGCCCACTTTTGTCTTCTTTAACTAATGATGAGGCTATTGCCAGACTTTCCACTACGAGGTATAATATGAGCTTTTCACTTTCCCTTGGTTGGGTAAGAATGGGTGGTTGCCCCAAGAATTTTCAAAATCTCGGAAGGCTTGTTTGCACCCTGTAGTCCTATTCAAACCTCTCTCCCTTCCTTAATATACCTCTTTGAGGTATCCTTTGCGAGATGATTTAGAGATCCTTCCTCCTGCGAATCCTCCATGAACATGTCTCTCAGGGGTGTGAGGTGGACGTTCAACTCATTCGACCTCTTTGGTGTGAGACGTTCGACTTGTTCGACCTCTTTGGTGTGAGATTGACCTTTCGACTTGTCCGACCTCTTTGGTGTGAGGTTGACCTTCGACTTGTTCGACCTCTTTGGTGTGAGGTGGACCTTCAACTCGTCCGACCTCTTAGGTGTGAGGTGGACCTTCAACGCGTCTAACCTCTTCAGTGTGAGGTAGACCCTCAACGCGTCCGACCTCTTTGGTTTTGGATTGGGCGAGGTGGTGGGATCTTCTCAGTATTGCATATTTCTCGGTAGACATCCACAA
>NW_026263796.1:74102-74673 GCF_000817695.3 Arachis duranensis
TTTTAAGAGCTTATCTTTTAACTCTCGGCGTCGCCTAGTTTCCCTTTGGAGGTCCTTCTTGGCTTCCCGTTGATGCTCGTCTTCTTTTTCGAGTTACTCCAATCGATTTTGAAGTGCTTCTATTACTCCTGGATTTGATGAATTTTTGTCTCCATTGGTTTCTGGAGCATCTTTGAGTATTGTGTCCGCGTTTTTATGCGGCTTTCTGTCTTCCAAACCTGAATTGTGTTCGTTGTCATGGTCGTCCGCCATGGTGTTGGGATGACTTCTAGGTTCCTCGGCAACGGTGCCAATGTTCCGAGGGTTACCTGAAACTGTAGGTCGATCTCGGACGAGATCTTCTGTGCTGGTCGGAGCCGACGTGTCTGGCAGGTGTGTAGCGGCCGGAGCTGGTGTGTCCGACTTGTTGGACCTGGTGATGGTGCTGATCTTTCATCCCCGGAGGGTGGGGGTACCTGCAAGAGACTCCGATGCTTAAGTTAGCATGGGTATTAAACAGGTATTGAGTAGAATCAGAGTATGAGTTATACCTGGGTGCTCCAGTGTATTTATAATGGTGAGATGTGGCCTC
>NW_026263796.1:77375-80822 GCF_000817695.3 Arachis duranensis
GCTTCGCTGTACTACCTTCTGATTGTATCTTGAGGCCATTCGACGTTTTAACGCCTCTTCCTTGATCGGAGCTCTCTCTCGGACTCTTGGAAGTAGGTCGAGTTCTTTCCTTTGGATTTGGGAGTTGACCTCTTCATTGTAGAAGATCATTCTGGGGGATCCTTCTTTGATCTCTACTGGGATCATTACCTCCATTCCGTAAATTAATCGGAAGGGTGATTCCCCCGTGGTGAAGTGTGGAGTTGTCCGATATGCCCATAGGACTTGTGGGAGCTCTTCAGCCCAAGCTCCCTTTGCGTCCTGTAGTCTCTGTTTTAACCTAGCTAGTATGACTTTGTTGGCAGCTTCTGCTTGTCCATTGGCTTGTGGGTGTTCTATGGATGTGAATTGGTGCTTGTAATAATGTTTCTGTACAAGAATTTCTGACTTCTTTGAGCAGTGGCATTAGCTAGGGGCTCTGCCTCAATCCATTTTATGAACACCCCTACAATGAGGAACTTGACTTATCCCAATCTTTGGGGAAATAGTCCGAGGAGGTCGAGTTCCCTCTTTGCGAACGGCCAAGGTGATGTTACACTGATGAGCTCCTCTGGTGGGGCAGTGTGGAAGTTGGCATGCTTTTTGATGTAAAGCTTTGACTTTGTATTTGGGTTTTTGCTCCGTTGTTGCATCCAAAGGGTGCCCCTGGACCTTCGTGTGAGTCTTGGGGTTTCCCTTTTACTGTTGTATCTGACACCTGATATTTTGCTGTTATTGTTCGAGTTGTTGCCCGAGTTGTTTGGTAGTAACCCCATAGTTGACCTATGTCTTTGAGATGTATACTAAGATCCCAGACGGCATGTCTAATTGGCTGGATTCCATAGTTTTTTAATGCATGTTACTGTGGCTGATGCAGAGTACATCCCTGAGATTGACTTGTTGTGGTCTTGTGATGTAGCCTGGATGAGGCTTCTGTTATTGCCCCTTGGTTTGGTGTTGGCTAGTTTTGAAAATGCATCAGCTCGGGCATTCTGCTCCCGAGGTATGTGTCAGACTTCATATCCCCGAATTGTCCGAGCTGTTGATGCTGGCTGGTTTTGAAAGTGCATTAGCTCGGACATTCTATGTTTCTATGTGTCAGACTTCATTTTCCCCGATTTGTCCGAGCTTTTTTCTGTTTTTGTCCAGGGTCCCCCGAATTGTCCAAAATGTTTTCTGGTTTTGTCCAGGGTTCCCGAATTATTCGAGCTGTCCTCTGTAGGATTCTTCCAGCTAAGTTTGTTTTCTGTAGGATGTCTTTTATGGGCTGGTTTGGTCCGAACTTTGATAGTGTGAGCTTGAAAGTATGGGTGGAGTCATCGAGAGGTGAGTATGAGAGTGTAGGCAACCTTTTTCTATCTGTTGATGGTTTAGTTCGGTCCCTTGTAGAGCTTTGCTGATGAAGTAGACGGGTTGTTGGCCACTTTCATCTTGACTAGTGCTGAGGCTATTGCCTGACTTCCCACTGCGAGGTATAATGAGTTCTTCACTTTCCCGTGGTCTGGAAAGGATGGGTGGTTGCCCCAAGAATTTTGAAATCTCGGAAGGCTTGTTCGTACTCCGTTGTCCTTTTCAACTCGTCCGACCTCCTTGGTGTGAGGTGGACGTTCAACTCGTCCGACCTCTTTGGTGTGAGGTGGACCCTAAACTCGCCCGATATCTTTGGTGTGAGGTGAACCTTAAACTCGTGTCCGACCTCTTTGGTGTGAGGTGGACCCTAAACTCGCCCGATATCTTTGGTGTGAGGTGGACCTTAAACTCGTGTCCGACCTCTTTGGTGTGAGGTGGACCCTAAACTCGCCCGATATCTTTGGTGTGAGGTGGACCTTAAACTCGTGTCCGACCTCTTTGGTGTGAGGTGGACCTTAACTCGCCCGACCTCTTCGGTGTGAGGTGGACCTTCACCTTGTCCGACCTCTTTGTTGTGAGATGGACCTTCAACTTGTCCGACCTCTTTGTTGTGAGGTGGACCTTAACTCGCCCGACCTCTTCCGTATGAGGTGGACCTTCAACTCGTCCGACCTCTTCGGTGTGAGGTGGACCTTCAACTTGCCCAATTCTTTGTTATGAGGTGGGCCTTCAACTCGTCCGACCTCTTTCTCCTTTTTGCTTTTGATTGGGCGAGGTGGTGGGATCTTCTCCGATTGATCTTCTCTTTTCTTGGACTCTTTTATCCTTGTCCCGTGGTGGGTTAGGAGAATTCGGTTTTTTAGCTTTCTCCTAGTCGAGAGTTCTCTTCCATGTTGATGTATTTCTGTTCCCGTTCCTGCACCTCGTTCAGAGATGTTGGGTGCTCCTTGGATATTGAGTGGCTGAGAGGTCCTTCTCTTAGGCCATTGATGAGTCCCATGATGGCCGCTTTTGTTGGAAGACTTTGTATGTCAAGGCATGCGTTGTTGAATCTTTCCATGTAGCTGTGAAGGCTTTTCTGATCTCCTTGTTTAATTCCCAGCAAGCTTGAAGTGTGTTTGGCTTTATCCTTCTGGATGGAGAACCTGGCGAGGAATCTTCTTAACAAGGTCGTCAAACTTGTGATGGATCTTGGAGACAAACTGTCGAAGCACCATATTGCTGTCTTCGTTAGAGTAGTCGGGAAGACTTTGCATCGAATGGCGTCCGATGTGTCGGTGAGGTACATTCTTCTGAAATTACTGAGATGATGGCTTGGATCCAATGTGCCGCCGTACGGGATCATGTCGGGAGCCTTGAAGTCCTTTGGGACTTTAGCTTTCATGATATCTTTGGTGAATGGGTCTTGATCTTTGTAGGGGCTGTCTTCGTGACCGGATCGAGTTGTTTTGGCCTTGAGATCTGCTTCGAGTTTTAGGAGCTTGTCCTTTAACTCGTGGCATCACCTAACTTCCCTTCGTAGGTCTCTCTCAGCTTCTTGTTGATGTTCCACCTTTTTTTCGAGTTGCTTTAAGCGATCTTGAAGTGCCTCCATAGCCTCCTCTTTTGGCGAATTCTCGCCTTTGGTGGGTTGAAGAGTATCTTTTGGTGTAGTATCCGCGTCTTTGTGCGGTGTTCTATCCTCTAGATCTGAATCATGGTCGTTGTCATGGTTGTCCGCCATGGTGATGGGATGACTTCCAGGATCCCCGGCAACGGCGCCAATGTTCCGAGGGTTACCTGAAACTGGAGGTCGATCTCGGACGAGATCTTCTGTACTGGTTGGTGCTAACGTGTCCGGCTGGTGGGAGACGGCCAGAGCTGTCATGTCCGACTTGTTGGACTGGCTGCACTGTTGATCCTTCATCACCGGAGGGTGGGGGTACCTGCAAGAGACTCCGATGCTTAAGTTAGCATGGGTATTAAACAGGTTTTATGTAGAATCAGAGTATGAGTTATACCTGGGTGCTCCAGTGTATTTATAATGGTGAGATGTGGCCTCTTGTGGATAAGATAAGTTAGTTATCTTATCTTATCTTT
>NW_026263796.1:80945-97066 GCF_000817695.3 Arachis duranensis
ATATATATATATATATGTATTGTGAAACTTGCTTGAATTCTATACTTTGTAAAGCATGTATTGAGCTAAGAACACAAGCTTGTGAGACTTGAGCCTATTGATGTGGTTGCATTTTTTCTTTAACCACTCATTTTCCTTCTTGTCTGCAGTTATTCCCTTTCTATGATTGTAATCCTTGATTTGCTTGATTCTATATGTCCATTTATTCCTTGAATTCATGCATTTGTATGATTGAGGCCATTATTTCATAAGCCCACTTACCCAAATAGCCTACCTTTTACTCTCCATTGTTAGCCAATTTTGGGCCTACGCTTAACCAACTTATTCTCATTTTAGCATATTACAAGCCCAAGGGGGAAAACCAATGAAAGTCCCTTGCTTGGATCTTTGATTAGCCTAGGCTAGTGAGAGTGTTTATTATTCAAAGTTGGTGAGGTTTGGGAACATTGGAGGGGATAAAAGGGTAGTACACTTCCATATTTAGGAATTGGGAATATATTCATGTATTGATTAAATGTATAAGACCTTATGCAATTGATGTTCTTGTACAAAGTATGAAAAAAAAAGGGACAAAATGCCCCAATGTGTAGCTCGAATAATAAAGAATCAATGCATAAGGAATGTGAATCAAATAGAATGCATGAGTATATGAAAAAAAAGTAAAGAATGGGTAGTTAGAATAGTTTAAAATTGTATAGGTCATTATATAGGTTAGGTGGGAAAGTCTATACTAATCAAAGATCTAAACTCTAGTCCACTTAACCATAAATGATCCTACCTTGACCCTAACCCCATTACAACCCAAATGAAAGACCTCATGATGAATGTATGCATGCATTGAATAGGTGTTGATTGTTAGAAGAAAATCAAATTTTGGGAAAGCATGACTAGAAGAGAATTGAGTGAATTAACCCTTAAACACTCGAGTGACTAGAGCGGATACACATCCGGTGAGGGTTTAAAAGTTCAATTACATGTGTTCACCCATATTATCTATATTCTTGCAAGCTTGAATTTTTTTTGATAATTCAATACAATTGTGGTTTGGGCTTGATTCCTATTGCTCTAGCTCTCATGCTTATATATGTTCTCTTGGAAGTTGAATTATGTTGACCAAGCATTTGCATTCACTTACATTTAGATAGGACTCATATAGTTTAGTTGCATCAAATAAAGATCACACCCCTTGTTTCCTTCTTATTTTAGCATGAGGACATGCTAAGGTTTAAGTGCGGGGAGGTTGATAAACCCATTTTTAGGGTTAATCTTGTACTGAATTTAGAGCATTTTATCAACCTTTTGTCACATTTAGCCAAGGAATTAGCATGATTTTGTAATCTCTCCCGTATTTGTGCTTAAGTGTAAAAACATGCTTTTTAAGCCTTATTTTGATGAATTCTAGTTCCTCCTTAATTCCATAAGATGCCTTGATTTGTTTGCTAGTAATCTCAGGTTAAAATAGGCTAAGCATGGATCAAAAGAGCAAGGAAGGAAGCATGCAAGTGGAGAGAAGCACAAAAAGCCAAAGAACTGATCTCGGCCAAGGACGCGCACGCACACAAGGCGCCCGCGCGCACATCGCTAAATTGGCCAGGGACGCGCACGCGTACCGTGCGTGCATGCGGCGCAGTCCGTACGTGATTCTGTTATTGTAACACATGCCTGGCGATTTTGGAGGATTTCTGCAACCCACTTTGACGCCAAACTGCATATAAGAACCAAGGATTGAAGGGGATTGAGACATTCACATTCATACACTCATTTTGCACTTTCTTAGATATTTTTAGTTAGTTACATTTGTAGAGAGAGAGACTCCAACCTCTCTCTAGGATTCATCTTCATTTTCTCAATTTTTAACCATTCCTTGGTGAGATCCATTGCAACTCTCAATTTACTTTGTTCATGTTATAGATCTTATTCTCTAATCTCAATTAGTGTTTGTAATTGTTTAATCCTCATAAATCTTAGATTTAACTTTGTTATTTTGAATTCTATTAATGCATTGAAGATCTCATTTTCATTGTTGTTCATTGTTGATTGTTGTTAATCTCTTGTATTGAATTACTTTGATTCTAAGTCTTCTCAATTCTACTATGTCTTTCATTCTTGCTCTCCAAATGTTTGAAAAAATGCCAACTTTAGATATGGAGTAGCATTCCCTCACTTGGCCTAGTGGTTGAGTCATTGGAGACACTTGAATAATGAATGTCAATTGTTGATTGAGAATTGAAAATTGCTAATTGACTTAGAGTGTACTAAAGCTAGTCTTCCTTAGGGTAAGACTAGGACTTGTGACTCAAGTTAGTTACTTTTACTTAACTTTTCTCTATGACTAGGGGTTAAATAAGTGAAGTAATACTCCATTGTTATCACAATTGAAGGAAGCTATAGTGATGGAACTTCCAATGTTCAACCTTGGCCAAGGCTTTTAATATTGATTGATTGTTGTTCTCCTTTGTTAGCACTTTTATGCCACACTCTTCAAACCACAAAAGACCACTTAACCAATAGCATGCATCCTTGTAGCATTCCTAGGGAAGAACGACTCGGGAGATTAATACTCTCGATTGTAGATTATAGAATTTCTTTGATAATGGATTTTGTGTCGGTTTAGACTATACTATGATTGGTTACTTGATAATTTCTATACCGGCTAAAATCCGTTTATCAGGCATATAAACTGAAATATGATCATCACCTTCTAATTGGAATTAATTGACCAAGAAATTGGCAGTTAATGAATTTTAGAGGAGACTAGGAAGGTCTAAGGAATTAGGGTCTAGTCACATATAGTTTGCCATGAATAAAATCTTGCATGATTAAAATAGTTAGTAAGAAAAATAAATCTGGAAAAATAGATAACTCTGAAGCCTTAACTATTTTATCCATATTTTATTCCCAATTCATTGCTGCTTGCTTTCTAAAATTCTTAAATTGTTGTTTAATACTCTTTGTGTAACACCCTAACTACCAAAGCTCACGCTTCCGGCTGCGCAACTCTGATAGCTCGGACATTACGACGACACTTATACTATTTAATACTAAAATATGAGCCTGTTTAAAACTTTTTACCACAATATCGTTCCCAAGATACTCCATTCGATAATGTACATCCATAGATATCATACAACTTATAATAAACTCGTAAAGAGTACATCCATGTATATACATACATACATATATATATATATATATATATATATGAATAATTCTAGTAATCCAGACACAAAAGTCATTACCCTCATAACCACCGGTCGGTAGAGCATGCAACAAGATCAACGTGCCCATTGAAGAAGATTATAACAACACTACCTCTCTATGTATGTATTCTCTGAGCTTTTCATACTTAACCAAAGTGCCAACCCTACTCCAGACTGTCATTGACAAGAAATGATTTGAAGGTGAAATAAAAAGGATATTATAGAAGATATAGTAGTGCTCAACAGGTAGGGAGAAAGGAGGTTTATTAGGCTACTTTAGGGATATATATCATTGAAAAAGTTTATGAAATGAAGATCTTAGTGTCCTAATCATTCCAGGACATGAGAGTGAGGAATGTTTATGGGGACAATTGAAGGATCCATGTAATGAGATGAGAAGCCAGCCTTCTTTTTTGATAATGATAATTGTAATTATTCTTCCCCTTACTTTTGTATTTTGCTTCCTTCTTCCTCTTTATTTCTATTTGATCATAAACATGATCCATATCCATCACCCTCACTGGTGAATATTTCGGGGGCGAGCTCATCCGGGACTTTCACAGTGCCCGGCCACACTTACGACATAGGGTTAACAGAGTATCGAGTCTCAACCTGGAGCACGTGGTGGCTAGCCACTGCTACTACCCAGGGAAACTCGTATCTCAGATAGTGGAAGTGCAACATTCACATTTATCAATGATTCAGCATAAACATGCATTCAATCTCATCCATGGATCACCATCCATCTCAGCCATCCGGCTCACGGTTCATTCCAGAACCAGCCAATATTCATATCATACACAGCCATTCCGGCTCACGGTTCAATCCAGAACCAATCAATATGTATAAACATACACAGCCAATCCGGCTCTCAACAAAACAGTACTTCCACATTCAAAATCATCAAATTCGTGAAATCGGCATTTAAGCCATAAATCATTTTCTCAATTCATTCTTCTTTGAAATCAATTTTCGACTCTTTTTAGCCTTGGCTTTTAGAAATCGCATTTCTCAAATCATCTCAGGCTCATAAGCCAAATTTACTCAAAGTGAGTTTCCTTTTTAAAACAGAGCCACTCTCGGCATTTTCTTTCCAAACTTCCAAACCATGGCAAGTTAAGGATTTATTTCAAAGCATTCAAAATCACCCATCCAACAATGGGATTTTATAAAAAAAGTTTCTCGGCAGAGTCCCAAGTCTTTAGGGAAGGTCAACTTATATAAATTCCTTAAAATTCATTGAAACTCTTAAAATCATAGATTTCTCGGTTCAAGTAAATAAAACTGAATTTACTATAAAACCGGCCATACAAAATCACAAGTTCCAACCCGGTCCAAAAATCAACTCATTTGAAACGGAACCGGTTCATTTGAATCAAACCACTTTCAGGTTTCTTTTTGGAACCCATTTTTCTTCTCTTTTTTTTTTAACTCTTCCAAAATGCCTCAAACTTGATTAATCAATCAAAAGTCTAGATTCCATTGAAATCACTAAAAACCCCTTTTTATATTAAAATCAATATTAGAGCATCATTCTTTCCTTCAGTGATTCAAACGGTAAAAATAGTTCAGTTTTAAATAAGCCGAACTCAACGTATAAGGTTCATTAAATAAATTAAGCTTGAAAACATAAATATCCTCTTAATAAATCAAATAATACAATTTCTCAAATCTAACCCTTTTTAAATGACTTTTCAAACAAGACTAGGATTTTGAAGAAATTTCGGCAGCACCTCCCCTAAAACTTGGACTTTTGCCACCCGGTTCGGGTCCCAACTAAACCATTTCTCATTCCTTTTCAACAGCTCAAAACCAGAAATCAATTTAAAGCAAGCTAAATCCAACAATCGCCTCAGTGGCGTATCTCAAGGAAATCATTTCAAAATCAACTCAATATCAACCGTTTTAACTCATTCCCAAAGCCTTAAAGAAATAGCTCAGTAATAAAGCATTTGTCCAAACCAAGTCAATTAAGGTAAACCAGGCTGAATTCAAAGGTGCATTCGACTTTTCAAATCATCAAAATAATTAACTCAAATCAAATCAATCCTCAACGGATTAAACTCAGATTCAAATCTTTAAAGAATCAACTTCAAACATTACATTTCACAAACCGCACAACAATTCAGCCAAACTAACATCCATAATCATTCGAGTCAATCAAATAATACATAAGGCAAATACAATCACTAAATACACAATATCTCACATTAGTATCCATATGTAATAATTCCAATACATAAAACATAGTTTTTGGAAAGCGCCCCTACCTCAAAACGCAAACCATAATCCCAAACGCGTTAACTAACTCCTTTTTGCTCAGCCCAAAATCACCGATCAACCAAAATCCTGGCTCTGCTTGCTCTCACAAAAGCAGAAACAGCTACAAACGGCACAAGGAAACCGGATTCTAACTCCTAAAACCATTAACAGTACAATTACTTTATTACACGGAACAGAACACTAACGCAGAGCTCTCGAAATAGGAATTCTTACTGAAACTAAGAACGGCTGAACCGGACCGCAGTGCCTTCTGAACCGGTTGGGCGGAGGCCCCGGCAGTCACCTCCAGCGGCTGCGGCGACCCGACTCCGGCAATGGTGACTGAAACCAACATGCCGCAACAATAAAACTCCAGAATCTCACAAGAAACGAAAACCAAATTCAAAACCCTTACCGGCATTGGATCTCGACGGCGGCAGAGGCGTTTTCCGGCGACGGCAGTGGGGGTCTCAGGTGGCAGAAACGGCCAGAAGCTCCGGTGTGGTTCCGGCAGCCACAACCACTTCTCAGGCAGCCATAAACACAGAGGCGCATCTCCCCTTTTGAACAGCGTCACCTGCGGCGGTGGCCGGTGCAGCAGTGACGTTTTCTGGCGGCAGAGGCTTACCGACGCACCGCATGAGCAGCGACAAGGTTCCCAACAGCAGCTGGGCTTCACGGTGGCAGAGTAGGCACAACTGGCAACGGCGCGGCTGGAGGTCACGGCGCGTACGACGGCGACGTGAATGTACCCCGACGTGGTGGTTGGATCTCAGCTCGGTCTCAGATCCGTTCTCTCCTTCGCGCGTCCCCCTTGTTCTCAGCCTGGCTCGGCGACTCGCGGACGGCGGCGCGATGGCGGCGGTGAGACTAGCACGCCGGCGCGAGTCTTCCTCCCCTTCTCCCTTATTCCACGGCCCCTTCCCCTTAACCCCATTCTTCTTTCTTTTTCGTTCTTTCAGAGAGAAAGGAAGCTTTGTGTGTGTGTGTGTGCTGCTGTTAGAAGGGAGGGCTACAGCAGTTGTGGGGAAACCGGGTCATGGGTTAGGGTTTCATTTTTCAAAAATTAGGGTTAGGGGCATTTTGGTAATTTCACATAAAATTGGGAATAATATAGTAATTGGAACCCAATGTAAATCCAACACTAATAGTATATGGAAAAATACTATTTGCTCTTCTATTTTTACAAATTATTTTCAATAAAATGCCCAAATCTAAAAATTAGAAATAGTATGCTTAATTTCTTCATTTTCCAAAATAGCAGTAATAATATTTAAAATATTATTTATCTAATCCAAATCATATAAAATCCTTATTATTTCATAACTGCTAAATTTATTATTTAAATATAGAAAAATAATCCAATAATTATAAAATCGGATAATAATCATAACTCGTCTCAAATCCAATAAATTAAAAATTGCCTTAATTATCTTTAATAAAATAATCTCTGAAATTAAGGCTATAAATAACTGTAGGATTTGAGACTTGATCATAATAAGACTTTTCTAATATTCTGGGTCTTACACTTTGAATACCAAAACACTCTTTTCTGTCTGTCTCACTAAGCCAATCTCTTAACCATTGTTGATTAGTCCATCAATCCTCATGGGATTGACCCTTACTCATGTAAGGTATTACTTGGTACGACCTGGTGCACTTGCCTTAAGATTTTTGACGGTTTAGAAATTCACAAATGAATTCTCGTTGCAAGTATAGTTTCTAAACCAAGCAATAATCATTTCATACAAAAGATTGTTTATCACTAGTACAAACCCCTAAATTTATAAACCGAAGTATTGAACCTCGGGTCGTTCTCTCTAGGAATTACAATAAAGTGTCTTGTTATTGGTTATGAGTTATTTTTGGGGTTTTGATAAGAGGCATGAAAGATAAATGACAAGGAAGTAAACTAATAGCTAAAAAGGTCTTGGCAAGGGTTGGTGGTCAAGGATCTCTATCCTAATCACTAACCACAATATGAGAATTGGCCAGGATTAATCCCATTAAGTCATCCTCTAACTAGTAAAGGAAAGTCAAATGAGTTATATTAATCCTAGTCCATATGTTCTAACTCTCCACTAATTCAATTAGTGAAAACTAGAGTCAATGGCTCCCAATCATCAATTACTTGGACATTAGTAACTCAAGAGTTCCTAAGTTACCTTTCCAAGCCAAGAACACAAAATTCTATTCTAAAATCCAACCAAGCATTTCATCAAACACTTGGAAGGCATAAAAGGAAAGCATATGAAATCTACAACAAGAATGAAATCTAACAACAATTATTGCAATGAATTAACAACAACAATCAAAAGGAACACAATTATTATGAATTAACTCAAATTGAATTGAAAGAAAAATGGAAGGAACAATAGTAGATCTACAACATGATATAAGAACAACATAAAGGAAATTACAACAAAAGAATAGAAGAATGATGAATGTAACAACAAAGAATTGAAGAGTAGAAGTAGAAGAAGATGAATTAAATACCTAAATCTAAGAACTAATCATAATCCTAATCCTAGAGAGAAGTGAGAGCTTCTCTCTCTAAAACTACTTCTAACTAATCCTAATGTGTAAAAATGATCCCAAGTCCCTTTGCTCTTCAATCCTTGGCTTTAAATAGCAGTTTAGGCGCCAAAGTTGGTTGGGATTGGGCCCCACAACTCTTGAGAATTCGTTAGATGCAAATTCACTTAAAAATCAAGTATCAGCATCGACGTGTACGCGCAAGAACGCGTACGCGTCCATGGGCCATTTCGCAAGGTGCGCGTATGCGCCTGGTGCGCGCGCGTCCATAGGCGACTTCAATTCTTTAGCTTTTCATGATCTTCTCCACTTTGTATGCTTTCCTTTCACTCATTTGATCCTTCCCTAGCCTTTTTCAACCTGAAATCACTTAACAAACAAATCAAGGCATCTAGTGGAATCAAAGGTGAATTAAAATTAACTAATTTAAGGTCTAGAAAGCATGTTTTCACATTTAAGCACAAATTGGGAGACAATCATGAAACCATGCTATTTCATTGAATAAATGTGGGTAAAAGGTCATAAAATCCCTTAAATTCAACACAAGATAGACCCGACAAATGGGGTTTATCAAGCTCCCCACACTTAAACAAAGCATGTCCTGATGCTTAAACCAAGAATGAAGTAAAGGGCATGGCATTTATTTAATGGAAACTAACTAAATGCAATCTACCTATATGTAACTATCTAAATGAATGCAATTGCTTGGTCAAAATAAATCAATTCACAAGAAGCATATATGCACAAGGGCCAAGGACTAGCAAGTCTAATCCACAATTGGATTGAGTTCTTAAATATTTTTACAAACTTGCATGAAAAGTGATACTTATAGGTGGAAACATGTAATTGAGCATCAAACCCTCATCGGATGTGTTTGCACTCTATTCGCTCAAGTGTTTAGGGTCGATTCACTCAATTCTCCTCTATTTCATGCTTTCTAAGATTTGTTTTTCATCTAACAATCAATATTTATTTCATGCATGTATACATCTATCATGAGGTCTTTTCTTTAGGTGTAATGGGGTTAGGGTCAAGGTAGGATGCATATATGGTAAAGTGAGCTTGGAATTTGAATCTTTGATAAGCTTAAACTTTCCACCTAACCTATATAATAACCTATACAATTAAGTGCTAACCTAACTACCCATCCTTCTCACTTTTTCATATACTCATGCATTTTCTTTTTCATTTCACAATACTTATGCATTGATCTTTATTGCACTACAAAAAAAGGGGGTTAAAACGGCGGTTATTTTGGGGAATTACGGCGGTTAGAACCGCCATTATTACTGAAAATGGCGCCCCCAAGAAACGTCGTTATTCTGGGCGCCATTCTGGTTATTACGGCGGTTTTCAGAAAATCGCCACAATTATCTTAGGATAATACGGCGGTTCTCTGAAGGTTAAAATGGCGGTTTCTGAATTGTTTAAAATGGCGGCTATAATCGCCGTTTTTTCCAGGATGTCGTGGTATCATTTCTGTTTAAAATGGCAGTTTTTAACCGCCGTTTTTACTATTATAACCGCCATTTTTATCAGATTATAATGGCATCTTGTGTGTTTAAAATGGTAGTTTCTAGCCGCCGTTTTTACCAGGTTATAATGGCATCTTTTGTGTTTAAAATGGCAGTTTTTAACCGCCGTTTCTACCAGCGTATAATGGCATCATTTTCATTTAAAATGGGGGTTTCTAATCGCCATTTGTACCTAATTATGATGACAATTTTATGCTTTTTAAAATAAGATTGAAACTACCAATTTAAAGTGATATTTTCGAAACTCACTTAAAAATCTCGTAATAACCAAAAGGCATAATCATAAATCAAACATCATCAGATGATTTTTAATTCATACATGATCCAAAAGTCATAATCCAAGTCATAATTGAAAAGTCATAATCCAAAAACAAAGTATCAAAGTAACATTTTTCAATAATAGGTCTTAACATATAATTCTTAATATACGTCTTAACATATCAAGTAAGGTCATGCTTCCTTATTGCTTGCTCCAGAAGACCTACTTCCTAACTCTTTTGGTGATGAAATCTCACTCTCCTGATCCAATCCCTACAACAAAAATATAACTATTATGAGCACAAGAAATGCAAGGAAATGGCATATATTGATATACATTTATCATGTCTAATTACATAGCATTGATACAATAATAAAACCAATTTAAAATTATAGAGCCAACTAGCCACTTGAAAACATTTAAAATACAAGGCCAGTCCAATCATTCAGAAATTCAGTCTTTAATTGATGCTCTAAATCTCTAATACATAAAGTAAGGTTACATTTGTAAAACAATCCATTATGCTTACTTTTCAATAATATATCCCTAGCAGAGATCATCTAGGGGGTAAAAAAAATCATATCAATTTCTCACCACAAATTTGCCAGGTGACATTCAACAAATAAAATACCAGTTGAACAACACATATGGCAGAGGCAATCTGAAGAATACAATGTACCATAAATTCTTTAGTTCATGGAAACTGGATGGAGAAACCAGTACCAGTTTTTGTGATATTCACAGGGCCAAAGTCCTCCAGGTCAGAATCAGAACCCATGTAATTGTAATCATCCTCCCCCCAATATAACATGCAGTCATTAGGGCAAGCAGGTATCTTGGTATAATTAAGCCCTAGTTTGTTTATGGTTTTCTTGGCCTCATAGAATGTATTTGAAATCTTCGCATTTCCAAAAGCATCTTTTATTAACTTGAGAATTTCGGTCATGGCTTTGTCGCTTATTCTGTATAAGCACTTTATGTGATACAGATCAAAAAAGACAGTTTTGAATACTTTGTGCACCCTTCATACAATTGTTCACTACCATCTTTCAACAACTTGTAAAATTCTACATTTTCTCCATTGTGCTCTTCATTTTCTGCATCTTCTATGTTGTCTTCATCTCCATCTCCATCTTCTATGTTGTCTTCATCTCCATCTCCATCTTCATTCAAGTCAGGTCCAGCAACTCCAAACGCGTCATTGAACATTGTTATCATTGGATGTTGAGATGTCGAATCATCTTGTACAATTTGACTAGTTTGATGCGCTTGTGACCCAACTCCAACTGCTTCTTCACCATGCCAATACCAAACTTTGTAGTTTTCTGGAAACGGCTTGACTATTAAATGTTCAAAAACTTTCTCTCTTGTTTGCCACTTGCCAAAACCACACACCGGATAAGGGCATTTAATCTGATGACCCCCGAGAGATCGATGCTCAAAGGCAAAATCCAAAAACTTGTTTAGACCATCTTTATACTCGTGCGTGTTTCATGGTTTTCCAATCCATGACTTATCAATTGACATGACTAAGAGGGACTACAAATAGGAATATTAAAAAATCTATTCATTAAAAATCTTTCTCTCTCTCTCTCATATTAACTAGGCAACTAACTAGTATATATCAGCAGGCGCTACTATAAAAAGAAATTCTTATATGCAAATTAGATATCAAACAAATACTTAAATAGTATTCTAAAAAATATTATAAAAAAATTATAATTATCTCTTTCAAATGATAATTTTGTGGTTGTAATTGTGGCTTTGTGAACTTTTCCTTCTCAGGTAGTTGTATATATGCAAATTAATTTTTTTCTACATGATATAAAGAAACAAAAAAAATAAATAAAGCAAATATATTATTTAGATGAAACGATCAGTAATTAAATTCAACTTTATATGTTATTGGGATCGATTAATTAAGCCCAAAGATATATAATGTGTTGGATATGATTGAAAATTAATTAAGCCCAAACATGATATTCCAACTTATTTGAATTTTGAAACTCAAATTAATAGCATCTATTTTTTTTCATATTATTTATCTATATCTCAATTTAACCCAAATGAGTTAAAATTACAAAATCAGAGTTCTGATTCCATGCTAAGTAGGAGTAAGTAGCAAGAATGTGTGTGCATCCGACAAAATGCATGACTAATTTTTAATATGTACATAATATTTTTAAAAAATAAAATTAATAAGAACACAAGCTATGAAGCTAATTATAAGGTTATATTAATGGAACAAATAACAATGGTAATTATATCCCTGACGGTTACAAGAGGACTGCTCACATAGGCAATAGACCCCTGCTTTTTTCATCAGGTTTCTCACTCCAATATTTTGATTTTCAAATATGAATTTTTTTTAAAAAGAAAGAAATGTCCCACGGTTTATTGAACCTGGAGTCATAAAGAAAGAACAGAGGTTCACCCAATAACTTTGGATTCATATATCTCTGAAGGTAACGAGAGGCCTGTTCACAGAGGCAACAGGCCACTACTTTTTCATCAGGTTCATAAATTCAAACGAATAAATAAATAAATAAGATCTACTTCAAATCCTAAACAAAAGTAACAGAGAAGAATATATCTGTACCTTCTAAGCTATGTTATTATTTTGGTCCCAATTTCAGTTATTCATTTATTTTAAAAGAAACAAAAATATATTACCTTTAATATAATAAGAAACAAGAGCAGGTGATTAATTAAGCAACTGAAAATACATTCTGGACATTTGTTCTAATTTAGTACTAGTTATTTTACATTTCAGGCTGATATTGTAAATGGGGACCAAGTTCAGCAAGAAGGAAAAACTTGAAATAATAATGTATAATTTATAATCACCGGATAATTATAATTAATCCAAAAGGGAATGAAGGAATAGTGAATGGTAAAAATTAATTAGTTAATGATGTTTTGATCATGTGGACTACTGCTGCTTAAGTAAACAGCTATATATATATATAGTTAGTATCCAATTGAATATTGATTGATGATGATGTATTATTATTGTAGCAAGAAATTAAAAGTGGTGAATAAGAGATATCTATATACCCTACTATGCATGCACATACTAAACTTCCACCTGTTCACCAACAGAGACAAAACTCAACTTATTGCCAATGAAAGATATAGTTCAAGGTTTAGTATAGTTTCAATGAGTTCATTTCTTAAATTTTATAATCCACTATTGTCTATGGAGATGTAAGGTTTACATTGCAAATGAATGTCTTACCTTTCCAGACCTTTGATCAGGAACTCTGAAGTTAAAGATGGTTTTGAGACCAGGAGCAGGTTCATTAACAATGATGGTTTTGAAGAGCTGAAACGCAAAAGCATGATTAACATTAGTAAAGCATACATAACAGGTAAGTCCTGAACTGAGTTTCAAGAAAATTGACAATAGCAGCTACGAGCACACTATAATTAAAGTTTATATTTCCCAATATCAACCTCCCGAAAAATGCATTAATATTGTCCAAAAAGGGCACCCAATTAAAATACAGTGTCAAAATGGTAAACATAACACTAAGATAAATAATACCCCTTGAATACCCTTGGGTATTTCATTGCCCCAGTGCTTGTACTTGAATCAAATTTTAACAATAGGGAGTATTTGACATACTTGCTACAGGAAAATTTCAATAGTTATGTAGACAGAAACATAGTATATTATATGGCTGTCAGAGTCGACTCAAGCCATCTCAGATCATGGAAACTGAAATCAAAATCAGACTATCAGTGGGAGGAAAATAAAAGTATTTTTCATTTAACAGGGTAATAACTTACAACTAATAACATGTACTATAATCAAAATCCAAAGAAAAGAAGGCAAGGAATCAGCTCATGTGATTAAAGTGACTCAATTCTTTACTAACCGCGGAAATGATTAACTAAAGTGATAAATATTATGAACAGAATCACAGAACATAGCCCTACTTCTCTAAGCTTATTCAGTCTGAACTCATTCATCAATTCACTATATTAAGAAATAGCAGGATGAATTAACTAGAAAATCCAAAACAATAATAAGAGTGGCAGCAATTGAACCATTGACACATGCATCGAAGTAAATACATAAGGAAAGAGAAAGTGAAGTTACTGTAAGGAGAAATGAGGAGATGAAAAGAGAGGTTGGTTTTTTAGGTCCAATATAGTGCTATTCCAAGATCTGAGATCATTGACTGGTTGAACACAAGACCCGATCGGCGTCAATCACCCTCACACCAACGTCAATGGAATGCTTCAACACAAAGAAAACGATCACGGAGCTGCAGAGAAACAAAATCCCCCAAAAATCAGCAACAAAAAACGAAGAAATCAGTAACCGGCGGAGAGGGAGAGGTACCTAGAGAACTTGAGACGGAGCTGCAGAGAAACAAATCAGTAACTGGCGGAGAGGGAAAGGTACCGGCGGAGAGAGGAGAAGCCCGAGAGGGAAGAACGGCGTTGTCGGAGCACGGAGGAGACGAAGGAGAGAGAAGGGAGATCGAGAGCGCCGTTACTGTGTTTCGTTTAATGAGGCTAGGGTTGCAATTCTTTTGTTTTATATACGTGTGAAAACGGCGGTTCAAAACCGCCATAATCACCAGAACCGCCACAATACACAAAGTTAATTATGGCAGCAACCAAACATGCCATAAAAACTGGGTATTACGGCGGTTCTAAGAACCGCCGTAATGTCAATGCCATTTTAAACTCTTTTTTTTGTAGTGTTGGACTTTACTTTGGGGCATTTTGTCCCTTTTTTATTACTTTTTTTTCTTTATTTCTTTCTTTTTCTATTTTTTTCTTTTCTTTTCCATATTATTTTTCTTTTTCTTTTCTTTTTCTTTTGTTTTTCTCAATTTTTTCTTTCTATATACAAGAGCATCAATGCATAAGGTTTTACATTTGATCAATACATGAGTATGTACCTAATTCCCAATATTTTCAATAACAATACAAAATTACCCTTTTATTCACCCAATGTCCCAAGATTCCCACACTTAAATGATACTCACACACACTAGTCTAAGCTAATCAAAGATCCAAATAAGGACATTTATTATTTTTTGCTTTAGGGCTTGTAATGTGCTAAAATAAGAACAAGTGGGTTAAGTGTAGGCTCAAAGTTGGCTAACAATGGAAGATAAAAGGTAGGCTATTTGGGTAAGTGAGCTAATGAAATGATGGCCTCAATCATATAAATGCATGAATACACAAAATAATGGACATAAAGAATCAAGCGAATCAAAGATCACAATCATAGAAAGAGAATAATGCACACAAGAAGGAAAATATAAGTGGTTATAAGATGTAACCACACCATTAGACTCAAATCTCACTAGCTTGTGTTCTTAGCTCAAAAACATGATCCGCAATATATATAATTCAAGCAAGTTCTATGAAAAGTTTTCACTCAAATCAATTGTTGCCCTATAGATAGAAATCCTTCAAAAATTTCATTATTTTGACTATGCTTATTGTGTATACATATGCAAAAAAAAATAAGAAAATGCAAGTAAAAATCTTAAAATCCTAGAATGAAATGCAAAAGTGTTGGAACTAGAAACTTGTCACCCAAAATCGTCGACCGGTCTGACGACCTCCCCACACTTAAAAGTTTGCACCGTCCTTGGTGCATTCAAAGATGAGCAAGGGAGTACAGCGACACTACGGATATCTACCTTCAGCTGGTAGATCAATCGGCTGCTGCACATTCTTTCTTCCGCTTCTATTTTTGTTTGCGGTGCATCATTCATGAAAAAAACAAAAATATAACACCATAAGATGAGAAGATATGAAAGCAAGGAAGCATACATTGTTGGAATGAGGTAAATCACTAGAATTGAGTGAGTGAAGTAGTGTGACATGAATGTGTGTGAATTCTAAATTGTGCGGTTTAGAATGCACGTTAACATAAAAAGTGATGTCACAAAAGAAGTATACCCCTCACTTATCCTAGTGTGCTTGAGATGCTTTAAGTGAACTTGTAAGGTGAGTGATGAGCGGATAATTTATACGCTTTTTGGCATTGTTTTTAGGTAGTTTTTAGTAAGTTCAAGCTACTTTTAGGGATGTTTTCATTAGTTTTTATGTTAAATTCACATTTCTGGACTTTACTATGAGTTTGTGTGTTTTTCTGTGATTTCAGGTAATTTCTGGCTGAAATTGAGGGACTTGAGCAAAACTCTGAAAAAGGCTGACAAAAGGACTGCTGATGCTGTTGGAATCTGACCTCCCTGCACTCAAAATAAATTTTCTGGAGCTACAGAACTCCAAATGGCGCGCTCTCAATGGCGTTGGAAATTAGATATCCAGAGCTTTCCAGCAATATATAATAGT
>NW_026263796.1:97148-102595 GCF_000817695.3 Arachis duranensis
AAGCACGTGAGAGGCTTAAGTCTCAGCCCCAGCACACACCAAGTGGGCCCCAGAAGTGGATTTCTGCACCAATTATCTTAGTTTACTCATTCTCTGTAAACCTAGGTTACTTCTGCAGCGTCTCGATGAATTAATGCAATTACTTCTGTTTTCCATTCAAACACGCTTTTTATTATCTAAGATGTTCATTCGCGCTTAACTTTGAAGAAGGTGATGATCCGTGACACTCATCACCTTCCTCAATCCATGAACTTGTGCTTGACAACTACCTCCGTTCTACATCAGATTGAATGGGTATCTCTTAGATTCCTTAATCAGAATCTTCGTGGTATAAGCCGAATTGATGGCGGCATTCATGAGAATCCGGTAAGTCTAAACCTTGTCTGTGGTATTTCGAGTAGGATTCAGGTATTGAATGACTGTGATGAGCTTCAAACTCCTGAAGGCTGGGCGTTAGTGACAGACGCAAAAGAATCAAGGGATTCTATTCCAACCTGATTGAGAACCGACAGATGATTAGCCGTGCTGTGACAGAGCATTTGGACCATTTTCACTGAGAGGATGGGATGTAGCTATCAACAAGGGTGATGCCTCAAGACGATTAGCCGTGCAGTGACAGTGCATAGGACCATTTTCCCGAGAGGATTAAAAGTAGCCATTGATGATGGTGATGCCCTACATACAGCTTGCCATGGAAAGGAGTAAGAAGGATTGGATGAAAGCAATAAGAAAGTAGAGATTCGAAAGGATTCTAGCATCTCCACACGCCTATCTGAAATTCCCACTATTGATTTACATAAGTATTTCTATCCCTTTTTATTTTCTATTTATTATTAAATTTCGAAACCCATAACCATTTAATCTGCCTAACTGAGATTTACAAGGTGACCATAGCTTGCTTCATACCAACAAGTTATTTTTAGTAATCCCATTTTAGTCTGACCTCGTCAGGTCGCTTTATATGGGTTACTTCTTATAACTTCTTGCATTAACTCGAGCTTTTTCGCTTCACCTTGCTGACCTCATCTGGTCGGGCGATGAATTTTGTGTTTTTGAGCGTAAATTAATACATCTTGGTAGGAAACTTTTTTAGGTAATTGATAACTTTTATTCAAGTAATAAGATAGAAAATATAAATAAGAGTATGTACATGCAAATGCTTACTCTTCTAGCTCGAGCAACTTTTAGATCTTGGCCTGGCGCCTCATTAAAAAACCTTTTTAGGAAAAAGAGTGCACCTTGGCCTGAGATCCTATCTTGTCTAGCTATAGTACCTTCTTAGATTACAGGCATGCAAAGACCTTGGTAGCTCCCGCCTTTCGAGGTCGGCCACCTTATAGTAACCCTTTCCTAGTACCTCTGTGACTCGGTATGGTCCTCTCCAGTTGGCTGCTAGCTTTCTTTCTCCTGACCGGCCTACTCTGATATCGTTAGATTAAGATGAGATCGTTGGTGGTGAAGCTTCGCTGGATCACCTTTCGATTATACCTTAGAGCCATTTGACGCTTTAGCGCTTCCTCTCTAATCCGAACTCTTTCTCAAACTTCTGGAAGTAGGTCGAGCTTTACTTTTCCACTTGAATATGGTTTGCTTGAAATAGATGGCCAGCTTAGAGCTCTCTACGGCTTTAAGGGTAAGAGGAAAATGGTTCGTACTTAGAGCTAGTATGCAAGATCCAATAAGAGTGCACGCTTCAATCTGAAGCGCAAGGATTGGTATCAAGTTCGATTGAATGGGTCTCGAAAGCTGTTTGGTCGCTTCAGTAAGAATTCAGATTGCTCATCACCCAGCTGGAAAAATGTAGATCAAGACAAAAATGGGTGTAAAAGTAAGGTTTGGGATCCTGGAATCTATTCTGACATTCAACACCACCTGGGAGCCTTGAAGCCTGTTTTAACTTACTCAAGGTCTTTACATGCCTTATTTGGGACCCCGGAGCCTGTTGGCATTCCAAAAAATGGTGGAGATTTCTGGATGAATTTAAACACAAGCCACCATAACAAGAAGCTCACCAGAATGTCCAACTTAAGGACTTTAACTAAAAGTGCTATTGGGAGACAACCCACCATGGTATGATCGTTCCTTTTCCATTTTCAATTTTATTTCGTTTTGTTTGTTTTTAAGTTTTATTTTATTCTATTTTATTGAACCTGGAATTATGCATAACATACACATCAGCATTGCCTTCTACATACTGCATCAAAAAAAATCACCCCACGCAAGCGCGCAAGCCACGCGTGGGCGTCGATTGGAAATCGGCGTAAAGATCCAACGCCCAAAAAGTTGGGCTGGAATCGTGCGGCTGGTGTGCGTTAGGCCCAAATTGGGCCACGCGTTCGCGTCAGCGATGCGATCACGTCACTTAACTACACACACACCACGTGAAAGCGTGGGCGACGCGTACGCGTCGCGTGGATATTATGGCCCCCTAAATGGAAACGGAGAGTTACGTCAAAACGACGCTGGAATTGTGCGTTTAGCACAATTCCAAGCGACGCGTTTGCATGTTTCATGCGTTCGCGTCACTTACATTATACCTCACTTACGTGATCGCATCAATACACCTCCGCATCATTCCCTTTCCACCCCAATAACGCGATCGCGTGCTCCACGCAATCGCATGGATTTGAGTCCACTAACCCAACCCACGCGAAACCCTGAACCCCCTCGCATCAACACTTCATCTTCTTTCTTCTTCATCTGCACTCTTTCTTCTCCCCTACACAACCACCACCACCGACCAGCCATCTAGCACCGCCGCGCCGCGCCCCTGTCACCGCACCACCTCGCCACCACCGCGACACCCCCTCCTTTTTCTTTATCTTCTTCTTCTCCCCCACCTCCTGAAGAACTGAAGATTGATGGTTTGGAGGTTATAGTAAACTCTCGTTGTAAGTATAGTAACTAAACCAAGCAATCAACCTTTCTTACAAACGTTTTGGTTGTCATAAGTAACAAACCCCTAAATAAATTGATAACCAAAGTATTTAAACATCGGGTCGTCTTCTCAAGAAATTGCAGGGAGGTATGTTCTTATTATTGGTTATAAGTTTGTAAATTGGGGTTTTGGAGTTTGGGCAATGGGCACAGGTATATTTAAATGACAAGTAAAATAAATTAACAATAATAAAATCTCTTGGCAAGGTATGAAGAACTGGAAGTCCTATCCTAGTTATCCTTATCAATTATTATGAGAATTGGATTTTTCTCCCACTTTGTTAACCTCTAACTATGAAGGTAAGTTAAGTGGATGAATTAATTCGAATCCTCAAGTCCCAGTCTTTCCTTGGGAAAAGTTGGAGTTATTGGATCTCGAATTAATTCTTGAAGAATTCCAATTTTCAATCAACAATGAGTTTGATAACTCAAGAGTCACCAATTATTTAACCAAAGCCAAAAGGAAAAATATCTAAATTAAATTAAAAGCATTCATATAAATAAAACAATCATAAACTGAAATACCTCAAATAACATTAATTAAGAAAATCAATCCAAACATAAAGAGTTCATAAACTAAATTGGGAAAATATATAAAAGGAATATTGAACCTGTGATTGAAGAAGATGAAATCCTAATCCTAATCATAATCCTAAGAGAGAGGAGAGAACCTCTCTCTCTAAAAACTACATCTAAAACTAAAATTATGAATTATGAGAGCATGATCATGAATGGATGCATTCCCCCACTTTATAGCCTCTAATCTGTCTTTTCTGGGCCAAAAACTGGATCAAAATAGGCTAGAAATCGCCCCCTGCGTATTCTAGTACGTTCAGGTCGCGGGCAAGTGACGCGGAGGTGTCGCCTACGCGGCCGCACGGATAGAAGTTCGCAGATGCGACGCATCCACGTGGATCACGCGTTCGCGTCGCCTAGCGTCAGGGAAACTATGGCATATTTTATATCAAATCGAAGCCCCGGACGTTAGCTTTCCAACGCAACTGGAATCGCGTCGTTTGGTCCTTTGTTGCTAAAGTTATAGCCGTTTGAGTGTGAAGAGGTCAGGCTGGACAGCTTAGCAGTTTCTCCAACTTCTTGTATTCCTTCCATTTTTGCATTCTTCCATTCCATCCTCTGAGCCATTCCTGTCCTATAATATCTGAAAATACTTAACACACATATCAAGGCATCTAATGGTAATAAGAGAGGATTAAACATAGGGAACTTAAGGCCAAAGAAGCATGTTTTCAATCAAAGCACATAATTAGGAAGGCAAATGTAAAACCATGCAAATAGTATGAATAAGTGGGTAAAGAGTTGATAAAATCCACTCAATTAAGCACAAGATAAACCATAAAATAGTGGTTTATCAACCTCCCCACACATAAAAGTTTGCACCGTCCTTGGTGCATTCAAAGATGAGCAAGGGAGTACAGCGACACTACGGATATCTACCTTCAGCTGGTAGATCAATCGGCTGCTGCACATTCTTTCTTCCGCTTCTATTTTTGTTTGCGGTGCATCATTCATGAAAAAAACAACAATATAACACCATAAGATGAGAAGATATGAAAGCAAGGAAGCATACATTGTTGGAATGAGGTAAATCACTAGAATTGAGTGAGTGAAGTAGTGTGACATGAATGTGTGTGAATTCTAAATTGTGCGGTTTAGAATGCACGTTAACATAAAAAGTGATGTCACAAAAGAAGTATACCCCTCACTTATCCTAGTGTGCTTGAGATGCTTTAAGTGAACTTGTAAGGTGAGTGATGAGCGGATAATTTATACGCTTTTTGGCATTGTTTTTAGGTAGTTTTTAGTAAGTTCAAGCTACTTTTAGGGATGTTTTCATTAGTTTTTATGTTAAATTCACATTTCTGGACTTTACTATGAGTTTGTGTGTTTTTCTGTGATTTCAGGTAATTTCTGGCTGAAATTGAGGGACTTGAGCAAAACTCTGAAAAAGGCTGACAAAAGGACTGCTGATGCTGTTGGAATCTGACCTCCCTGCACTCAAAATAAATTTTCTGGAGCTACAGAACTCCAAATGGCGCGCTCTCAATGGCGTTGGAAATTAGATATCCAGAGCTTTCCAGCAATATATAATAGTCCATACTTTATTCGGAAATTGACGATGTAACTTGGCATTGAACGCCAAGTACATGCTGCTATCTTGAGTTAAACGCCAGAAAAACGTCATGATCCAGAGTTGAACGCCCAAAACACGTTACAACTTGGCGTTCAACTCCAAAAGAAGCCTCAGCTCGTGGATTAATCAAGCTCAGCCCAAACATACACCAAGTGGGCCCCGGAAGTGGATTTATGCATCAATTACTTACTCATGTAAACCCTAGTAGCTAGTTTAGTATAAATAAGACTTTTTACTAATGTATTAGTCGTCTTTTTGACCACGTTTCATCTCTGGTCTCAGTTTTGTTTTATTCTTCATCTTAAGAGGCCATTGAGCACGTTTGAGGGGGCTGGCCATTCGGCCATGCCTGAACCTT
>NW_026263796.1:102914-104917 GCF_000817695.3 Arachis duranensis
TTCGGATACTCAAGGAACCCCCATGGCTTCATATGGACAATCTAATGATGAACGTAGCATGAAGGAGATACTAGAAACTCTGGTGGACAGTAAGGAGCATGACTTTGTACTGGAACAATTGGAGGAAGCCGAAATTATCCAAGAAGAAGAAGAATTGGTTGAAGACTTAGGAGATGCTGAACCCCCATGGGAATCCAGAGTTGTGTAAAATTTCGTCAAGGAAATTACAATTGATGCTAAGGAGGACAGTGTACAACCCCCAAAGCAGGTATCTTATGAAGAACTGGACGGAACAACCCAAGAAGCGAGTTTCCTCCATAATGATAATCACGAGTCAAGTTCTCCTAGTAATGAACTTGCATCTGCAAGTGACTTCTTTGAGACAGAAGAACCTTCCCCAAGTGAATACGAAGACGATGCTGAGGTAGACTTTTCTCAACCTCCAACTTATGACTTGAGTGATGAGGAAGAAATCGAAGACTTTGATTAAGACACAGTTGTAATTGAAGAAGTTTGCAAAGAAGTGGAGGAACTCACAGAGGAATACAAGGGAGCAGAGCTTGCAGAACCACTGAAAACATATATTCCAAGGCCACCACCACCCAATTCCAACTTCAAGTGGGTAAAATCCTTAATCTTTATCTTTACTTTTCCACTTGAATATGGTTTGCTTGAAACAGATGGCCAGCTTAGAGCTCTCTGCGGCTTTAAGGGTAAGAGGAAAATGGTTCGTACTCAGAGCTGGTATGCAAGATCCAATAAGAGTCCACGCTTTAATCTAAAGCACAAGGATTGGTATCAAGATCGATTGAATGGGTTTCGAAAGTTGTTTGGTCGCTTCAGTGAGAATCTGAACTCTGCACCACCCAGTTGGAAAAATGTAGATCAAGACAAAAACGGGTGTAAAAGTAAGGTTTGGGATCCTAGAATCTATTCTGACATTCAACACCCCGGGAGCCTTGACGCCTGTTTAAACTTACTCAAGGGCTTTACATGCCTTATTTGGGACCCCGGAGGCTGTTGGCATTCCAAACAATGGTGGAGATTTCTGGATGAATTCAAACACAAGCCACCATAACAAGAAGCTCACCAGAATGTCCAACTTAAGGACTTTAACTAAAAGTGCTATTGGGAGACAACCCACCATGGTATGATCGTTCCTTTTCCATTTTCAATTTTATTTCGTTTTGTTTGTTTTTAAGTTTTATTTTGTTCTATTTTATTGAACCTGGAATTATGCATAACATACACATCAGCATTGCATTCTGCATACTGCATCAAAAAAAATCACCCCACGCAAGCGCGCAAGCCACGCGTGGGCGTCGATTGGAAATCGGCGTAAAGATCCAACGCCCAAAAAGTTGGGCTGGAATCGTGCGGCTGGTGTGCGTTAGGCCCAAATTGGGCCACGCGTTCGCGTCAGCGATGCGATCACGTCACTTAACTACACACACACCACGTGAAAGCGTGGGCGACGCGTACGCGTCGCGTGGAGATTATGGCCCCCTAAATGGAAACGGAGAGTTACGTCAAAACGACGCTGGAATTGTGCGTTTAGCACAATTCCAAGCGACGCGTTTGCATGTTTCATGCGTTCGCGTCACTTACATTATACCTCACTCACGTGATCGCATCAATACACCTCCGCATCATTCCCTTTCCACCCCAATAACGCGATCGCGTGCTCCACGCAATCGCATGGATTTGAGTCCACTAACCCAACCCACGCGAAACCCTGAACCCCCTCGCGTCAACACTTCATCTTCTTTCTTCTTCATCTGCACTCTTTCTTCTCCCCTACACAACCACCACCACCGACCAGCCATCTAGCACCGCCGCGCCGCGCCCCTGTCACCGCACCACCTCGCCACCACCGCGACACCCCCTCCTTTTTCTTTATCTTCTTCTTCTCCCCCACCTCTTCCCCCCTTTCACCCACTGCCGCCCCCATCACCGAGCCGCCACCACCGCGCCACCCACCCAGAACCGCCAGCCACCACACC
>NW_026263796.1:106516-109488 GCF_000817695.3 Arachis duranensis
GTAATCACTCTACTCTTCCCTAGTCATGCTTTCTAAACATTGTTCTTCATCTAACTAATCAACAAATATTTAATGTACCAATGCACACATCATGAGGTCTTTCAAGGATGTAATGGGGCCAAGGCAAGGGTGAGGATATATGTATGGCTAAGTGATCTATAAATTGAATCTTTGAGTAACCTGAGCTATCACCTAACATATATACATTCTATATAGCTTCTAAAATCATGCCAAGCTAACCATAATTCCCATTTTTGTATAATTCCCATACTCATGTACCAAAATTTTTTTATATTTCTTTACTTTTATCACATGTGCATTGATCTTTATTAAAGCTTAACATTGGGGTAATTTTATCCCCTTATTCACTTACTTATTTATTGATTTTTTTTGTCTGAAACATAACTTATCAATGCACATGGATTTTCCATTATATATATATTTTTTCAATTTTGATTTTTCATGAGTAGGTTCCCAAATTCCCAATATTCAAATAAATTAGAAACATGATACATTCCCTTATTAACCTATGTTCCCACAGTTTCCCCACACTTAGTTGATACATAATCTCTATCTTAAGCTAACCAAAGATTCAATTTGGGATTTTTACTTTTGTTTTTCTGCTTAAGGCTAGTGATGTGGTTATAGAACAGAAGGGGGTTAAAAGGCTCAAAGTGGCTAACAAGGGTGATGTAAAGGGTAGGCTTATTTGAGATAAGTGAGCTAAAATCAAATAATGGCTTCAATCATATGCAAACATGTAAATACACTAAATATTGGACATATAGAATGGAACAAAGCAGAGATTGCAATTATAGAGAAGGAAACACACAAGAATAAAAATTTATGGTTAGATAATGTAACCATATAAATACACTCAAAATCTCACAGGTTGTGTGTTCTTTGGCTCAAAAACCATGTTCCAAATACAACTTCAAAACAAGTTTAACACAAACTCAAAAACCATGTTCCCAATGCAACTTCAAACAAGTGTAACAAAAATTTTATTCAAATTAGTGAAATGCTATAAAAAGTTTCTTGCAAAAGAAATTATTACTTTAATCAAGTGGTAAAATATGCAAAAATCAAACAAATATGCAAATGCAACAATGAACTATCAAATAAAATAAAACATTGGTGTTGAAATAGGAAATAACTAACCCATGGAGATCGGTATCGACCTCCCCACACTTAAAGATTGCACCGTCCTCGGTGCATGCTAAGATGTGCAGGTGGACGGGTTGTTTCAA
Source organism: Arachis duranensis (assembly GCF_000817695.3). Lineage (NCBI taxonomy): Eukaryota > Viridiplantae > Streptophyta > Magnoliopsida > Fabales > Fabaceae > Arachis > Arachis duranensis. Next base: position 107,767 of record NW_026263796.1, read on the forward strand.
CTTATGCTTTTCTCCAAAGATTGTGCAGATGGACTTGTCTTCTCTCCCCATGTAAACGTCTTCCGCTTCCCTTCCGGGTGGCCATCCTGAAAGAAAATAGGGAAGAAAAGTAACCCAGAAATAAAGATAAGAAAATAAATGAAGTATGGTTGGGTTAATGCCAAATGATAAGGGTCTCATTTACATGGAAGCTTCAACATGTACGTGAGAAAACAATAGAAGCCATGGCATGCCTGGTGCACAAAATTGTGATCTCTACTTTTCACAACTCAAATAATCCCTGGTAATGAATCCAAAAACTTGGTGCTCAATACCATGGTATAAACACAATTTCACAACTTCGCACAACTAACCAACAAGTGCACTGGGTCGTCCAAGTAATAAACCTTACGCGAGTAAGGGTCGATCCCACGGAGATTGTTGGTATGAAGCAAGCTATGGTCACCTTGTAAATCTCAGTCAGGCAGATTCAAATGGTTATGGATGATATATTAATAAAGCATAAAGATAAAGATAGAGATACTTATGTAATTCATTGGTGAAAACTTCAGATAAGCGAATGGAGATGCTTTGTCCCTTCCGTCCCTTTGCTTTCCTGCTGTCTTCATCCAATCCTTCTTACTCCTTTCCATGGCAAGCTGTATGTTGGGCATCACTGTTGTCAGTGGCTACAGTCCCGTCCTCTTAGTGAAAATGTTCAACGCACCCTGTCACGGCACGGCTATTCATCTGTCGGTTCTCAATCAGGTTGGAGTAGAATCCATTGATTCTTTTGTGTCTGTCACTAACGCCCAGCCTTCAGGAGTTTGAAGCTCGTCACAGTCATTCAATCATTGAATCCTACTCAGAATCCCACAGACAAGGTTTAGACCTTCCGGATTCTCTTGAATGCCACCATCAATTCTAGCTTATACCACGAAGATTCCGGTTAAAGAATCCAAGAGATAAACATTCAAGCCTTGTTTGCTTGTAGAACGGGAGTGGTTGTCAAGCACGCGTTCATAAGTGAGAATGATGATGAGCGTCACATAATCATCACATTCATCAAGTTCTTGAGTGCGAATGAATATCTTGGAATAAGAACAAGCTGAATTGAATAGAAGAACAATAGTAATTGCATTAATACTCGAGGTACAGCAGAGCTCCACACCTTAATCTATGGTGTGGAGAAACTCCACCGTTGAAAATCTTAATCTATGATGTGTAGAAACTCCACCGTTGAAAATACATAAGAACAAAAGTGATCATTGGCTTCGGCCCCAAAGAGGGAACCAGAAGAACCAAGATGAAAATACAATAGCAAAAGGTCTTATTTATAAAGAACTAGTAGCCTAAGGTTTACAAAAATGAGTAAATGACAGAAAAATCCACTTCCGGGCCCACTTGGTGTGTGCTTGGGCTGAGCATTGAAGCATTTTCGTGTAGAGACTCTTCTTGGAGTTAAACGCCAGCTTTTGTGCCAGTTTGGGCCTTTAACTCCCATTCTTGTGCTAGTTCCGACGTTTAACGCCGGGCATTCTTGAGCTGATTTGGAACACCGGTTTGGGCCATCAAATCTCGGGCAAAGTATGGACTATTATATATTGCTGGAAAGCCCAGGATGTCTACTTTCCAACGCCGTTAAGATCTCGCCAATTGGGCTTCTGTAGCTCCAGAAAATCCACTTCGAGTGCAGGGAGGTCAGAATCCAACAGCATCTGCAGTCCATTTTAGTCTCTGAAT
>NW_026263796.1:115592-118607 GCF_000817695.3 Arachis duranensis
ATGTTTGCTTGACTAAATCTACCATTTAACTAAAGTTGCTTAATCTACCAATCTCCGTGGGATCGACCTCACTCTTAGTGAGTCTTACTACTTGATACGATCCGGTATACTTGCCGGTAATTACGTGAAATCTAAATTTTTACGTATCAAGTTTTTGGCGCCGTTGCCGGGGATTGGAAAAGATTGACAATGATTAAGTGAATGGTAGTTTAGATTAAGCATTTTCTTTGTTTTTGCTTTGTACAGTTCTTTTAATTTTTTTTTATTTTCTTTTTGACATTAAGGTGTTTGTGTTATTGCCTCACTAAGAAATTCTCATCTGAGACATGTATTTTAATTGCTTTGTGATTGTGTTCTACAAAACTTAAATGGAGTTTATCTCATCTTTTGATCAAACAAACTTTCTGGGATATCACCCACCACCACCAATCTCTAATGGTGGCTGGGAGTATTGCCAAGAACTTGCAAATTATGAGCACTCCAATCCATGGAGATTTGCTCCAGAGCCACAAATTGATCAAGCTAATCACATGAGATGTTGTCCAGAACCACAAAATGATTTATGTCATTATCCTCATGGTGTCTGGGCATATCAACAAGAGTGTGAACAATCAAGTGAAATGAATTTTCTCCCAGAGCCACAAAGTGAACCATGCTATTATGACATTGACACAAACTATGGCTGGGAAGGAAATTTTAATTCTCCAAATGCTATTCATCAAGAGACATCATCTCTTGATTATGCTTGCAACAAATTCATGCAAGATTCCTCCCAAGGACTACAAGATTGTCCATACTATGATGATTTCAACAATTCTTCAAGTTGTGCCTGGGAGGAGCAAAACCAGAAAGCATTTGAGAGCCCATATTCCACTTATCAAGAGCCATCACCTCTTAATTTTTCAACCTCACTTCCAAATTTTTCATATCAAAATTCTTCACCACTTGAGTTTGCCTCAACACAAAATTCCTTCCAAAATTCATACAATTCAATTCATCATCCACAAAATTCATTTAACAACTCACAAAACTCCTTTCATACTCCTCAAAATGACTTCACCACAACACATCCATATCCACAAAATTACTCTAAACCTTCATCTTTAGAGCTAGTAGTTGAGGATCACCTTCAATGGTCTAGAGAAATATTAGAATCGTGGAAAGAACAAGAAATCCTCTGCAAGAAGATGGATGGGCACTTAGAGAAAATAAGGGAACATTTAGGATTGCCAAGCATTGAGGATGAAGACCAATTTGTGAGTGAGGAAGTGGAAAAACAAGAACAAAAGGTCCCTGTGTCAAGTGAAATTGCAATGAAGGATGAGGGACATGAGCTAAGGGTTTTACATTCAGAAGAGCCACTTGAGGTGACAATGAAACATAAAGATTTCCTCCCAGAGGCATTAATGGAAAATCATGAAGAAGAAAGGGAGGAAGACACTCAAGAGAAGTCAAACTCAAGTGAAGCAGAAAATCACATGAAGGAAGGGGTCATGGAACCACCAATTCAAAAGGCTCTAGATGAATACGAAACTCCAATAATCACACAGCAACCAAATCTTGAATCCAAAGAAGTGAAGGCAACTAGCAAGAACACTAATTTTGTCCCTAATCCAGCAAGCAAGATCAATCAAGCCATTTGCAAAAGGAAGCTTGCTGAGGAAAGGCCAAGACAAGGGACAGTAGCTGAATCTTCTCCCCCCTTGAGGTCATTCCTCTTAACAAACTGGAAGAAAAGGAAGAAAGTGAAGAACAATATGTCAAGCTAATGACACTAAAAGAGCGCTTGTTGGGAGGCAACCCAACCTTAGGTAACATGTCATTTCTCAGCTTGGTTTATTTTCTTTCTTTGTTGTGTTTAAATTTTAATAAATTGGCATATGATTACATTCTAAGTTTGGTGTTGCAACAAATTGTTTTCAATTCCTTTGGATGATTGCATCAATTCTACATGAAAGTGTCACACTAAGATTCTAAGTTTGATATGCCACTTATTTTTCTATGCAACTCATCCAGCAACATCACTTGTCTGCATAATCATATTGCCTTTGCATTGTTATTTTTCTTTTGTTTTGACATTTCATTTGCATTCTCTTTGTTTTAGTCACTTTTTTTATTTTTTATTTTTTTGTTTTCTTTTATTAACTATTTTTGTTAATACATCACCAAGAGATCCTTATTCATGACAAATCTTGGCTTGGTGATTGTATTCAACATATAGCAGTTTCTTTTGTTTAGTTTTAGTTCAAATAAATTGACATATGATTGCATTCTAAGTTTGGTGTTGCTATGTAACAAAATTTGGTTCCAATCCTTACAAGATACTTGCATCAATTCCAAGTGAAAGTGTCACACTAAGTTTGGTGTTCCACTTATATTTCATGCAATGTATCATGCACACACTCTATGTTTGCAATCACAATGTCTCTGTCTCTTGTGCCTTGATGCAATCAAAATGTCTATGTCTCTTATGCCTTGATTGTTATCTTTAATTTTGCTTGCTTAAAACACATGTGCTACTAACATATCATTGTGTAAGACATTCATGATCCATCTTAGTCCCATAGCCATTATTCTAATTGTTGCTTGAGGATGAGCAAGCATTCTGAGTTTGGCAAGGGAAAGAAGAAGAATAGAGGAAAAAGGACAACAATAATGAAGATGAACTACAAGGTTGTAAAGTTCCTGTTCCTCTCATTTATTTCCAGCACTTTAATTTTCATAATTGTCTTTATATTCTCTTTATGCATGTGTGGTATGACTAAGCATAGCTTGAATTTAATTTACAATATGTTGTTGTGGCATTATAACTACTGATGACAAGTCATCATATACCCATTTTTCAAGCTAATTTCATTTGTTTTGTTAGTCTTTATGCACTTTCTTGCTTCCTAAGTAAGTGATTTGGAGTGAAAATGCACAACTTCTTTAAATCAAGCAACCACCATGAAATTAATGTTAATCCATGAGGTTTAAGCTAATTTTAATTGAATTTTAATTGATTTATAAGCCTTA
>NW_026263796.1:120133-120720 GCF_000817695.3 Arachis duranensis
ACACCATAAGATGAGAAGATATGAAAGCAAGGAAGCATACATTGTTGGAATGAGGTAAATCACTAGAATTGAGTGAGTGAAGTAGTGTGACATGAATGTGTGTGAATTCTAAATTGTGCGGTTTAGAATGCACGTTAACATAAAAAGTGATGTCACAAAAGAAGTATACCCCTCACTTATCCTAGTGTGCTTGAGATGCTTTAAGTGAACTTGTAAGGTGAGTGATGAGCGGATAATTTATACGCTTTTTGGCATTGTTTTTAGGTAGTTTTTAGTAAGTTCAAGCTACTTTTAGGGATGTTTTCATTTGTTTTTATGTTAAATTCACATTTCTGGACTTTACTATAAGTTTGTGTGTTTCTCTGTGATTTCAAGTAATTTCTGGCGTAAATTGAGGGACTTGAGCAAAACTCTGAAAAAGGCTGACAAAAGGACTGCTGATGCTGTTGGAATCTGACCTCCCTGCACTCAAAATAAATTTTCTGGAGCTACAGAACTCCAAATGGCGCGCTCTCAATGGCGTTGGAAATTAGATATCCAGAGCTTTCCAGCAATATATAATAGTCCATACTTTATTCGGAAATTGA
>NW_026263796.1:121252-125149 GCF_000817695.3 Arachis duranensis
GATTCCGGTATTGAATGACTGTGACGAGCTTCAAACTCCTGAAGGCTGGGCGTTAGTGACAGACGCAAAAGAATCAAGGGATTCTATTCCAACCTGATTGAGAACCGACAGATGATTAGCCGTGCTGTGACAGAGCATTTGGACCATTTTCACTGAGAGGATGGGATGTAGCTATCAACAAGGGTGATGCCTCAAGACGATTAGCCGTGCAGTGACAGTGCATAGGACCATTTTCCCGAGAGGATTAAAAGTAGCCATTGATGATGGTGATGCCCTACATACAGCTTGCCATGGAAAGGAGTAAGAAGGATTGGATGAAAGCAATAAGAAAGTAGAGATTCGAAAGGATTCTAGCATCTCCACACGCCTATCTGAAATTCCCACTATTGATTTACATAAGTATTTCTATCCCTTTTTATTTTCTATTTATTATTAAATTTCGAAACCCATAACCATTTAATCTGCCTAACTGAGATTTACAAGGTGACCATAGCTTGCTTCATACCAACAAGTTATTTTTAGTAATCCCATTTTAGTCTGACCTCGTCAGGTCGCTTTATATGGGTTACTTCTTATAACTTCTTGCATTAACTCGAGCTTTTTCGCTTCACCTTGCTGACCTCATCTGGTCGGGCGATGAATTTTGTGTTTTTGAGCGTAAATTAATACATCTTGGTAGGAAACTTTTTTAGGTAATTGATAACTTTTATTCAAGTAATAAGATAGAAAATATAAATAAGAGTATGTACATGCAAATGCTTACTCTTCTAGCTCGAGCAACTTTTAGATCTTGGCCTGGCGCCTCATTAAAAAACCTTTTTAGGAAAAAGAGTGCACCTTGGCCTGAGATCCTATCTTGTCTAGCTATAGTACCTTCTTAGATTACAGGCATGCAACGACCTTGGTAGCTCCCGCCTTTCGAGGTCGGCCACCTTATAGTAACCCTTTCCTAGTACCTCTGTGACTCGGTATGGTCCTCTCCAGTTGGCTGCTAGCTTTCTTTCTCCTGACCGGCCTACTCTGATATCGTTAGATTAAGATGAGATCGTTGGTGGTGAAGCTTCGCTGGATCACCTTTCGATTATACCTTAGAGCCATTTGACGCTTTAGCGCTTCCTCTCTAATCCGAACTCTTTCTCAAACTTCTGGAAGTAGGTCGAGCTTTACTTTTCCACTTGAATATGGTTTGCTTGAAATAGATGGCCAGCTTAGAGCTCTCTACGGCTTTAAGGGTAAGAGGAAAATGGTTCGTACTTAGAGCTAGTATGCAAGATCCAATAAGAGTGCACGCTTCAATCTGAAGCGCAAGGATTGGTATCAAGTTCGATTGAATGGGTCTCGAAAGCTGTTTGGTCGCTTCAGTAAGAATTCAGATTGCTCATCACCCAGCTGGAAAAATGTAGATCAAGACAAAAATGGGTGTAAAAGTAAGGTTTGGGATCCTGGAATCTATTCTGACATTCAACACCACCTGGGAGCCTTGAAGCCTGTTTTAACTTACTCAAGGTCTTTACATGCCTTATTTGGGACCCCGGAGCCTGTTGGCATTCCAAAAAATGGTGGAGATTTCTGGATGAATTTAAACACAAGCCACCATAACAAGAAGCTCACCAGAATGTCCAACTTAAGGACTTTAACTAAAAGTGCTATTGGGAGACAACCCACCATGGTATGATCGTTCCTTTTCCATTTTCAATTTTATTTCGTTTTGTTTGTTTTTAAGTTTTATTTTATTCTATTTTATTGAACCTGGAATTATGCATAACATACACATCAGCATTGCATTCTGCATACTGCACACACAAAAAAACAAGAGAGGAAGCACGCGACGCGCCAGCGTCATTGACGCGTCCGTGTCAAAGGAGAATTAGCGAAAAAGGAGATTTGAATAGAAAGTCACGTGGGAGCATGGCTGGAGGCGTGTGTCAGGCACAAACACGCCCACGTGAACGCGTCCCTGATGCATCCACGTCCTTTGCAAATCCAGCCTTCCACGCGTGCGCATCACCCACGCGAACGCGTGACCCCGCGAAATCGACGTAAATAGGTGTATGGCAGCAAGTTGTGATGGAGTGGGGCTGGAACCATGCTAGAAGCACAAGCCCTACCACACGAACGCGTGCCCCACGCGTCCGCGTCAATTTAAAAAGAAAGGCCATGCACGCGTGCGCGTCACCCACGCGCACGCGTCACCTAAATTTTAGCAATATGCGTTTGAGACAGAGAGTTGCACGAACGCGAGGCTGCTCTCACGCCAATGGCACAAATCAAGTCACGTGTACGCGTGCCCCGCTCGTACGCGTCATCAGAAAATTTTGCAACTCACGCGAACGCGTGCTCCACGTGTCCGCGTCGTTTGCGCCACACAGCTTATCCAAATCAGCGCCAGAAATTTTATCTTTTCTTCACCAATCTTAAATTTTTCTTCCTCCTCTCTTCCTTACTTCTTCTTCATTTCTTTCACTTCTCATTCTTATTATCTCTCATTCTATTTTACTTAATTTATTTGCATACTTTCATTCATTGCATTTTAATTTTGTGCATATTTTTATTTTCTTTTCTAAATTTATTAATCTACCGTTGGTGTTAAATGTTCTTATTCAACTGTTATATCTTTTCTGGTATTATTTTGGTGCTTAATGACTTGTTTTATATTGTTGGGTAATATTATTTAAGTCAATGCTAATCTTTTATGTTACTTATACTCCTTTTGCATTGACATGAATTTATATTATTTTTCATTACCCATTATCTCTTCCCCTTTGTTGCAATGTCTGCACCATTGGTATGCCATGTGCTTATAGTGTTTCCTCACTTGCATGTTGTGACTACCATGTAATTGAGACCCTTATTATTTGGCATTACCCACTCATAATTTTATTTGTTTTCTATCTTTGTTTTTGGGTTACCTTTCTTCTTTTTTCTCTTTTTTCAGGATGGCCACCGAAGAAGGAAAAGGAAAAGCTTCTCAAAGAGGCAATAGACAAGTCCATCTGCACAATTTCTAGAAAAAGCATAAGTTGTAGCAGCCCGTCCACCTACACATCTTCGCATGCACCGAGGACGGTGCAATCTTTAAGTGTGGGGAGGTCGATACCGATCTCCATGGGTTAGTTATTCTCTTCTCAACACCAATATCTTATTTTCTTGAATTATGAGAGCATGATCATGAATGGATGCATTCCCCCACTTTATAGCCTCTAATCTGTCTTTTCTGGGCCAAAAACTGGGTCAAACTAGGCTAGAAATCGCCCCCTGCGTATTCTAGTACGTTCAGGTCGCGGGCAAGTGACGCGGAGGTGTCGCCTACGCGGCCGCGCGGATAGAAGTTCGCAGATGCGACGCATCCGCGTGGATCACGCGTTCGCGTCGCCTAGCGTCAGGGAAACTATGGCATATTTTATATCAAATCGAAGCCCCAGACGTTAGCTTTCCAACGCAACTGGAATCGCGTCGTTTGGTCTTTTGTAGCTAAAGTTATAGCCGTTTGAGTGTGAAGAGGTCAGGCTGGACAGCTTAGCAGTTTCTCCAACTTCTTGTATTCCTTCCATTTTTGCATTCTTCCATTCCATCCTCTGAGCCATTCCTGTCCTATAATATCTGAAAATACTTAACACACATATCAAGGCATCTAATGGTAATAAGAGAGGATTAAACATAGGGAACTTAAGGCCAAAGAAGCATGTTTTCAATCAAAGCACATAATTAGGAAGGCAAATGTAAAACCATGCAAATAGTATGAATAAGTGGGTAAAGAGTTGATAAAATCCACTCAATTAAGCACAAGATAAACCATAAAATAGTGGTTTATCAATCTCCCCACACTTAAACAATAGCATGTCCTCATGCTAAGCTCAAGAGAAACTATAAAGATGAAGAGGAATGGTAGGATGTATG
>NW_026263796.1:129248-130677 GCF_000817695.3 Arachis duranensis
GCTTTTAAAAGTGTGGCCCATGACCAAATTAAAGAAGGAAGCAACCAGCACGCACACTTCCCTGCTCTTGCCAAGGGCAGGGCAGAATCATGATGAAACAAAGTGAGGTTGGAGCAAATTTTCGCTAAGTTAAAATCTGGCCGCTCACAGCATGTCCATGCCTACTTCAAAGGGCTATAACTTGAGCTACAAACGTCCGAATGATGTGCTTCCAGTTGCGTTGGAAAGCTGACATTCAGAGCTTTCCAACGATATATAGCAATCCATATTTGGCGTACAATTGAGGCATGAATGAAAGGCATCTTTAAGGGCCAAAAATAAGCAAAAATAAACCAAAGTGCTTCCACCAAGGTTCGAAGCTGGAGCCTCACTCCAAAGCAAAGTAGCGCTCATTATTCTACTCTGCCCTCTTGGAGAGCAGGGCAATGCCGTGCTCTTCTTGAAGAAAAACCAAGAAAAATCAACTCCAAGTGCCACCTACGGGTTTCGAACCAAGCACCTAAGGGGAGTGAGGAGCGCAGCACTTGACACGGACAGAAGGCACACCATGACACCACTGCCCTACTCTCCACAAGGGCAGGGCAGCATCCTGATGCCCCTCCCACACTTGGCATGCAACATGCTTCCTCACACAACTTCCCAGCTCTGCCCTCCACAAGAGCAGGGCAGCCTCCTAGGAGCAACATGGGCCAAAATTCAACCAAAATTTCATTTAAATTCAATTCCTCTCCAAATTGAATCAAGGCCAACCAAACCATTTCTCCTCAAATCCAAAGCAAGCAAAGCCCACATCATCACTCAAAGGCACAAGAACAAGCTAGAATTAGGATTTTCATTTAATTTGTTTTTCATTTCAATTTTATTTTATTTTGTAAAAAGCCTATATAAAGGCATCATTCTCATTTTAAAGAAGGAGGCTTGCTCCATTAGGGAGTAGTAGTAGAAGAGAGCTCACTTTTACATCTTAACTTGAATTGGAGAATTGAAGGAATTCTGTTTCAATTCTCACCTTGAATTCTCTCTTGTTCTTTTACTGCATAATTCAAAATTCATTTGCTGTTTTAAATCTTCTTCTTCTGCAACTTTAGCTTTTCTGTTTTGGATCTTGAATTGAGGTTGAAGAGCTCCATTGATTCAAATTCTAAGAATCATCTTCCACTCTTCCTCTCAATTGATCTAAGGATTGGGTTTTAATCTTCTCTGCTATTTTTAAACCTCATTTTCTTCTGCAATATATTTTCTGACTGAGCAAAGGAGAATTGAGATCCAGATTTGCTTCCTGAGTTCATTGCTCTTCTTGGATCCTCAAATTCTCTTTTAGATTTTACAATTGAGCTAAGTTTCTTCCTGTCTTGTTCTTCAAGCAATTTTTCATTTCTGTTTGAATCTGCTGCACTTACTTCATCTTTTACTTCTTTGCTTGATTGCA
>NW_026263796.1:134184-137485 GCF_000817695.3 Arachis duranensis
AAATTAATGAAGAATAAGCAATCAGCGCACACTGCCCTGCTCTTGCCAAGGGCAGGGCAGAATCATGATGAAACAAAGTGAGGTTGGAGCAAATTTTCGCTAAGTTAAAATCTGGCCGCTCACAGCATGACCATGCCTACTTCAAAGGGCTATAACTTGAGCTACAGACGTCCGAATGATGTGATTCCAGTTGCGTTGGAAAGCTGACATTCAGAGCTTTCCAACGATATATAGAAATTCATATTTGGCGTACAATTGAGGCATGAATGAAAGGCATCTTTAAGGGCCAAAAATAAGAAAAAATAAACCAAAGTGCTTCCACCAAGGTTCGAAGCTGGAGCCTCACTCCAAAGCAAAGTAGCGCTCATTATTCTGCTCTGCCCTCTTGGAGAGCAGGGCAATGCCGTGCTCTTCTTGAAGAAAATCCAAGAAAAATCAACTCCAAGTGCCACCTATGGGTTTCGAACCAAGCACCTAAGGGGAGTGAGGAGCGCAGCACTTGACACGGACAGAAGGCACACCATGACACCACTGCCCTACTCTCCACAAGGGCAGGGCAGCATCCTGATGCCCCTCCCACACTTGGCACGCAACATGCTTCCTCACACAACTTCCCTGCTCTGCCCTCACAAGAGCAGGGCAGCCTCCTAGGAGCAACATGGGCCAAAATTCAACCAAAATTTCATTTAAATTCAATTCCTCTCCAAATTGAATCAAGGCCAACCAAACCCATTTCTCCTCAAATCCAAAGCAAGCAAAGCCCACTCAACATGACTCAAAGGCACACAGAGAAGCTAGATTAGAAATTTCATTTTTGTGAATTTGTTTTTAATTTCAATTTCATTTTATTTTCATTTTATAAAAAGCCTATATAAAGGCATCACTCTCATTTCAGAGAGGAGAGCTGAATTAGGAGGCTTGCTCCATTAGGGAGTAGTAGTAGAAGAGAGCTCACTTTTACATCTTAACTTGAATTGGAGAATTGAAGGAATTCTGTTTCAATTCTCACCTTGAATTCTCTCTTGTTCTTTTACTGCATAATTCAAAATTCATTTGCTGTTTTAAATCTTCTTCTTCTGCAACTTTAGCTTTTCTGTTTTGGATCTTGAATTGAGGTTGAAGAGCTCCATTGATTCAAATTCTAAGAATCATCTTCCACTCTTCCTCTCAATTGATCTAAGGATTGGGTTTTAATCTTCTCTGCTATTTTTAAACCTCAGTTTCTTCTGCAATATATTTTCTGACTGAGCAAAGGAGAATTGAGATCCAGATTTGTTTCCTGAGTTCATTGCTCTTCTTGGATCCTCAAATTCTCTTTTAGATTTTACAATTGAGCTAAGTTTCTTTCTGTCTTGTTCTTCAAGCAATTTTTCATTTCTGTTTGAATCTGCTGCACTTACTTCATCTTTTACTTCTTTGCTTGATTGCACTTTACTTTTCTTGTTGAAGTTTTAATTCCCTGCACCCAATCCCCTTTACAATTGATGCAATTTACATTTCTTGTCATTTAAGATTTTGCCAATTTACTTTTCTTGCTCTTTAAGTTTCTATGCAAGTTACTTTCTGCACTTTATAATTCCTGCAAATTTACATTCTATTGGCTACAGTTTCACACAATTCACTTCAATGTTAGCTTGACTAAACTAATCACCCACTAAAATTACTTGATCCATCAATCCCTGTGGGATTACTTGATGCGACCCGGTACACTTGCCGGTTAGATCTATGTGTTTGGAAAATTCGTTTTCCGCAAAAACACCATCAAGTTTTTGGCGCCGTTGCCGGAGATTGATTAGATCAACAATGATTAAGTGGGTGAGAAGTCTAGATCAAGCATTTTTTTGTTTTTGTTCTCTGTTCTAAGTTGAAACCAATGTGTTTGTGTTTTTGCCTCACTAAGCAAAACTCATTTCTGATCTGAGTAATTTCAATTTTCATTGGTGTTGTGTTTTACAAAATTCAAATGGAGTTCAACTCATCTTGTGATCAAACAAATTTTCTGGGATATCACCCACCATCACAAATCTCTAATGGTGGTTGAAAATATCACCAAGAATTTACAGATTCTGAGCACTCCAATCCATGGAGAAATGCTTCAGAAACACAAGATGAGAAAGAAAATCATATGGGACATTTCCCACCACCACAAAATAATTCAAGTCATTATTCTAATGGTGGCTGGGAGTATTACCAAGGAATGAAAGAGCATCCACCCTCACGTCCCGGTTTCTCATTTGAAAGTTCTTCATCACTTGATTATGCCTCAACACAAAGTTTCCTCCAAAATCCATACAAGTCATCCCATCAATCACACAACTCAGTCCACACCCCTCAACACAAATTCACCACAACACATCCATGTCACCAAAATTACTCTCTACCTTCATCTCTTGAACCAGCAGACGAGGATTACCTTCAATGGTCCAAAGAACCCTTAGAGAGCCGATGCCAAGCCATTGAAATACATAGAAAACTCGTGGAGAGATACACACAATCCCAATCCTAGAAAGAAATCATCTTCAAAAAGATGAATGGGCCCTTAGAGCAAACAAGGAGGAGCTTAGAACCACTGAGCAAGGAAAATGAAGGCCAATTGATGGATGTGAAGGAGAAAGTGGAAGAGCAAGATAAGGAGGCCACTGCATCAAGTGAACTTTCAATAAAGAATGAGGTGATTGAAAATGAAACTGCACTTGAGGTGACAAGGGAAGAAGTGGAGGATCAAGAAAGTGAGGAAGACACTCAAGAGAAGTCACCCTCAATTGAAGCAGAGAGTTGCATAGAAGAAGGACTCATGGAACCACCAATTCAAAAGACTCTTGATGAAGAGAAGACTCCAACAATCACACAACCACCAAGACTTGAATCCAAAGAAGTGAAGGCAACTAACAAGAGCACTAATCCTGTCCCTGGTCCAGCAAGCAAGATCAATCAAGCCATTTGCAAAAGGAAGCTTGCTGAGGAAAGGCCAAGACAAGGGACAGTAGCTGAATCTTCTCCCCCCTTGAGGTCATTCCTCTTAACAAACTGGAAGAAAAGGAAGAAAGTGAAGAACAATATGTCAAGCTAATGACACTAAAAGAGCGCTTGTTGGGAGGCAACCCAACCTTAGGTAACATTTCATTTCTCTGCTTGGGTTATTCTCTTTCCTTGCCTTGTTTAAATTTCAATAAATTGGCATATGATCACATTCTAACTTTGGTGTTTCCTTGCAACAAATTGTTTTCAATTCCTTTGGATGATTGCATCAATTCTACATGAAAGTGTCACACTAAGATTCTAAGTTTGGTGTGCCACTTAT
>NW_026263796.1:138115-143023 GCF_000817695.3 Arachis duranensis
GATTTTATTTAATTGAAGTTTTTCATCTAGTACATTTTGTGAAATCTTTTGAAATCATGAAAACCTTGAAAAAAAAAAGGCAAAAAAGGGCAAGAAAAGAAAAAGGGAAAGAATGAGAAAGCTGAAGGCTCTGAGTACCAATGGCAATTTATTTGCTAAGTGCTTGTGGTGTTTATGTATCAAGCCAAATGCTTGAAAAAAAAAACACTTAGAAGTCAAGGCTAGGCTCAAGTGCAAAAGCACTCCCTCAAAGCTTAAGGTTCTGAGCATCAATGATTAGAGAGTCAAGAAAAGAAAAAAATGATGAGCTTAATGAAGTCCTCTAATTAAATGCTTGTGGTGCATATGTATCAAGTGGTAATACTTGAAAACAAAGCATTTAGAAGTCGTAGCTTTGTTATAAACTCATGGGGCAAAGCACCCAAAAGGAGAAGCTAAAAAAAAAGAAAAAAAAATCAAATGCTTGTTTCAAGCAAAAATTATAAGGAAAAGATTTCATAAAATAAGCTAGATAGAAGCATCAATCATTTAATTCTTGTGTACTTAATTGGAAGATTTCCTTGATCTTTTAATTTTATAAATCTTGTAGGAAATAAGAAGAAAAAGAAGCAAAGAAGCACAAAAAAAGGAGAAAAAAAGAGCTTTGGGACACACTTTGAAGTTGGAGAACACTTTGGAGCCTTAGGCCACGCTTTTAAAAGCGTGGCCCATGACCAAATCAAAGAAGGAAGCAGCTAGCACGCACACTGCCCCGCTCTTGCCAAGGGCAGGGCAGAATCATGATGAAACAAAGTGAGGTTGGAGCAAATTTTCGCTAAGTTAAAATCTGGTCGCTCACAACATGACCATGCCTACTTCAAAGGGCTATAACTTGAGCTACAGACGTCCGAATGATGTGCTTCCAGTTGCGTTGGAAAGATGACATTCAGAGCTTTCCAACGATATATAGCAATTCATATTTGGCGTACAATTGAGGCATGAATGAAAGGAATCTTTAAGGGCCAAAAATAAGCAAAAATAAACCAAAGTGCTTCCACCAAGGTTCAAAGCTGGAGCCTCACTCCAAAGCAAAGTAGCGCTCATTTTTCTGCTCTGCCCTCTTGGAGAGCAGGGCAATGTCGTTAGGATTTTCATTTAATTTGTTTTTCATTTCAATTTTATTTTATTTTGTAAAAAGCCTATATAAAGGCATCATTCTCATTTTAAAGAAGGAGGCTTGCTCCATTAGGGAGTAGTAGTAGAAGAGAGCTCACTTTTACATCTTAACTTGAATTGGAGAATTAAAGGAATTCTGTTTCAATTCTCACCTTGAATTTTCTCTTGTTCTTTTACTGCATAATTCAAAATTCATTTGCTGTTTTAAATCTTCTTCTTCTGCAACTTTAGCTTTTCTGTTTTGGATCTTGAATTGAGGTTGAAGAGCTCCATTGATTCAAATTCTGAGAATCATCTTCCACTCTTCCACTCTTCCTCTCAATTGATCTAAGGATTGGGTTTTAATCTTCTCTGCTATTTTTAAACCTTAGTTTCTTCTGCAATATATTTTCTGACTGAGCAAAGGAGAATTGAGATCCAGATTTGCTTCTTGAGTTCATTGCTCGTCCAGATTTGCTTCCTGAGTTCATTGCTCTTCTTGGATCTTCAAATTCTCTTTTAGATTTTACAATTGAGCTAAGTTTCTTTTTGTCTTGTTCTTCAAGCAATTTTTCATTTCTGTTTGAATCTGCTGCACTTACTTCATCTTTTACTTCTTTGCTTGATTGCACTTTACATTTTCTTGTTGAAGTTTTAATTCCCAGCACCCAATCCCTTTTACTTTTCATGCAGGTTAATTATTCTGCAATTATTCTAAGTGCTGCTTATTGCTTTCCTTTAAATTTCCTGCACCCAATCCTCTTTACATTTGATGCAATTTACATTTCTTGTCATTTAAGAATCTGCCAATTTACTTTTCTTGCAATTTAAGTTTCAGCTCTTTTATTTTCTTGTTCTTTAAGTTTCAGTTACTTTACTTTCTGCACTTTAAATTTTCCTTTCTATTTACTTTCTGTTGGCTACATTTCACTCAATTCCACTTCAATGTTAGCTTGACTAAGCTAATCACCCACTAAAGTTGCTTGATCCATCAATCCCTGTGGGATCAACCTCACTCTAAGTGAGTTATTACTACTTGATGCAACCCGGTACACTTGCCGGTTAGATCTATGTGTTTGAAAAATTCGTTTTCCGCAAAAACACCATCAAGTTTTTGGCACCGTTGCCGAAGATTGATTAGATCAACAATGATTAAGTGGGTGAGAAGTCTAGATCAAGCATTTTTTTTCTTTTTTGTTCTTTGTTCTAAGTCGAAACCAATGTGTTTGTGTTTTTGCCTCACTAAGCAAAACTCATTTCTGATCTGAGTAATTTCAATTTTCATTGGTGTTGTGTTTTACAAAATTCAAATGGAGTTCAACTCTTCTTGTGATCAAACAAATTTTCTGGGATATCACCCACCATCACAAATCTCTAATGGTGGTTGGAAATATCACCAAGAATTTACAGATTCTGAGCACTCCAATCCATGGAGAAATGCTTCAGAAACACAAGATGAGAAAGAAAATCATATGGGACACTTCCCACCACCACAAAATAATTCAAGTCATTATTCTAATGGTGGCTGGGAGTATTACCAAGGAATGAAAGAGCATCCACCCTCACGTCCCGGTTTCTCATTTGAAAGTTCTTCATCACTTGATTATGCCTCAACACAAAGTTTCCTCCAAAATCCATACAAGTCATCCCATCAATCACACAACTCATTCCACACCCCTCAACACAAATTCACCACAACACATCCATGTCACCAAAATTACTCTCTACCTTCATCTCTTGAACCAGCAGACGAGGATTGCCTTCAATGGTCCAAAGAACCCTTAGAAAGCCGATGCCAAGCCATTGAAATACATAGAAAACTCGTGGAGAGATACACACAATCCCAATCCTGGAAAGAAATCATCTTCAAAAAGATGAATGGGCCCTTAGAGCAAACAAGGAGGAGCTTAGAACCACTGAGCAAGGAAAATGAAGGCCAATTGATGGATGTGAAGGAGAAAGTGGAAGAGCAAGATAAGGAGGCCACTGCATCAAGTGAACTTTCAATGAAGAATGAGGTGGTTGAAAATAAAACTGCACTTGAGGTGACAAGGGAAGAAGTTGAGGATCAAGAAAGTGAGGAAGACACTCAAGAGAAGTCACCCTCAATTGAAGCAGAGAGTTGCATAGAAGAAGGACTCATGGAACCACCAATTCAAAAGACTCTTGATGAAGAGAAGACTCCAACAATCACACAACCACCAAGACTTGAATCCAAAGAAGTGAAGGCAACTAACAAGAGCACTAATCCTGTCCCTGGTCCAGCAAGCAAGATCAATCAAGCCATTTGCAAAAGGAAGCCTGCTGAGGAAAGGCCAAGACAAGGGACACTAACTTCCTGAGGAAAGGCCAAGACAAGGGACAGTAGCTGAATCTTCTCCCCCCTTGAGGTCATTCCTCTAAACAAACTGGAAGAAAAGGAAGAAAGTGAAGAACAATATGTCAAGCTAATGACACTAAAAGAGCGCTTGTTGGGTGGTAACCCAACCTTAGGTAACATTTCATTTCTCTGCTTGGGTTATTCTCTTTCCTTGCCTTGTTTAAATTTCAATAAATTGGCATATGATCACATTCTAAGTTTGGTGTTGCCTTGCAACAAATTGTTTTCAATTCCTTTGGATGATTGCATCAATTCTACATGAAAGTGTCACACTAAGATTCTAAGTTTGGTGTGCCACTTATTTTTCTATGCAACTCATCCAGCAACATCACTTGTCTGCATAATCATATTGCCTTTGCATTGTTATTTTTCTTTTGTTTTGACATTTCGTTTGCATTCTCTTTGTTTTAGTCACTTTTTTTATTTTTTATTTTTTTGTTTTCTTTTATTAACTATTTTTGTTAATACATCACCAAGAGATCCTTATTGATGACAAATCTTGGCTTGGTGATTGTATTCAACAAATAACAGTTTCTTTTGTTTAGTTTTAGTTCAAATAAATTGACATATGGTTGCATTCTAAGTTTGGTGTTGCTCTGCAACAAAATTTGGTTCTAATTCTTACAAGATACTTGCATTAATTCCAAGTGAAAGTGTCACACTAAGTTTGGTGTGTGATGAGCGGATAATTTGTACCCTTTTTGGCATTGTTTTTAGTATGTTTTTGGTAGTTTTAGTTGAGTTCTTAGTATATTTTTATTAGTTTTTAGTTAAAATTCACTTTTCTGGACTCTACTATGAGTTTGTGTGTTTTTCTATGATTTCAGGTATTTTCTGGCTGAAATTGTGGGACCTGAGCAAAAATCTGATTCAGAGACTGAAAAAGGACTGCAGATGCTGTTGGATTCTGACCTCCTTGCACTCAAAGTGGATTTTCTGGAGCTACAGAAGCCCAATTGGCGCGCTCTCAACGGCGTTGGAAAGTAGACATCCTGGGCTTTCCATCAATATATGATAGTCAATACTTTGCCCAAGATTTGATGGCCCAAACCGGCGTTCAAAGTCACCTACAGAAATCCCAGCGTTAAACGCCGGAACTGGCACCTAAATGGGAGTTAAACGTCCAAACTGGCATAAAAGCTGGCGTTTAACTCCAAGAAGAGTCTCTACACGAAAATGCTTCATTGCTCAGCCCAAGCACACACCAAGTGGGCCCGGAAGTGGATTTTTATGTCTTTTACTCATCTTTGTACACCCTAGGCTACTAGTTCTCTATATATAGGACCTTTTACTATTGTATTTTCATCTTGGTTCTTCTGGTTCCCTCTCTAGGGCCGAAACCAATGATCACTTTTGTTCTTATGTATTTTCAACGGTGGAGTTTCTACACACCA
>NW_026263796.1:143070-143556 GCF_000817695.3 Arachis duranensis
AGGTGTGGAGCTCTGCTGTACCTCGAGTATTAATGCAATTACTATTGTTCTTCTATTCAATTCAGCTTGTTCTTATTCCAAGATATTCATTTGCACTCAATAACTTGATGAATGTGATGATTATGTGACACTCATCATCATTCTCACTTATGAACAAGTGACTGACAACCATTCTGTTCTACAAGCAAACAAGGCTCTAGTGTTTATCTCTTGGATTCCTGATTGCACGATGCATGGTTGATCGCCTGACAACCGAGTGCTCGTCTGACAAACGAGCCAACCATTCCGTGAGATCAGAGTATTTGTGGTATAGGCGAGAACTGATGGTGGCATTCAAGAGAATCCGGAAGGTCTAACCTTGTCTGTGGTATTCTGAGTAGGATTCAATGACTGAATGACTGTGACGTACTTCAAACTCCTGAGGGCGGGGCGTTAGTGACAGACGCAAAAGAATCACTGGATTCTATTCCGGCCTGATTGAGAACC
>NW_026263796.1:143711-144746 GCF_000817695.3 Arachis duranensis
ACCAATGAATTACATAAGTATCTCTATCTTTATCTTTATGTTTTATGCGTTTATCACCATACCCATTTGAGTTTGCCTGACTGAGATTTACAAGGTGACCATAGCTTGCTTCATACCAACAATCTCTGTGGGATCGACCCTTACTCGCGTAAGGTTTATTACTTGGACGACCCAGTACACTTGCTAGTTAGTTGTGCGAAGTTGTAGTGATCACAATTTCGTCCACCAAGTTTTTGGCGCCGTTGCCGGGGATTGTTCTGTGTATGGACAACTGACGGTTCATCTTGTTGCTTAGATTAGGTATTTTTTTTTTAGAGTTCTTAAGAATGAATTCTAGTGTTTCAAGGTGATGTTCTTATCATCACCAAAGCTGATTGATCTTCATCAATTTAGCTCTTGAATGCAATGTTCTGCTGAAGCTTGGCTAGCCATGTCTAATTCCTTTAGACTGAAGCTTTAGACTAACATTGCATGATTCCTGGAATTCTCTTTAAGAATTTTGATACCTTTATTTTCCTTTTTACTTAATTTTCGAAAAAACACAAAAAAATTTACAAAATCATAAAAACCAAAAATATTTTATGTTTGAGTCTAGAGTCTCATGTTAAGTTTGGTGTCAATTGCATGTTTCTGCCCTTTTTGCATTCATGCATGTGTCTTCATTAATCTTCAAGTTGTTCTTGACGATTTTATTACTATGATTTTTAATTCTCTTGACTTGAGTGTTTATGTGTCTCATATGCATTCACATTTTATTAAGTGTCAGCAGTATACAAACTGCTAAGTTTGGTGTCTTGCATGCATTGTTATTTGATTTTAGTTGCATTTTGATTATTCCTTATTATTAAAAATCCAAAAATATTTTTAATTTGTGTCTTTTCAAGTCAATAATACAGAGAATTGAAGATTCAGAACATACTGCAGAGGAATTATACAGAAAAAGCTGGACGTTCAAAACGCCCAGTGAAGAAGGACAGACTGGCATTTAAACGCCAGCCAGGGTGCCTGGTTGGGCGTTTAACGCCCAAAAAGGTA
>NW_026263796.1:148355-151512 GCF_000817695.3 Arachis duranensis
GAGTTCAACTCCAAGAGAAGCCTCAGCTCGTGGATTGATCAAGCTCAGCCCAAGCATACACCAAGTGGGCCCCGGAAGTGGATTTATGCATCAAATACTTACTCATGTAAACCTTAGTAGCTAGTCTAGTATAAATAGGATAAGTTACTATTGTATTAGATATCTTTTGACCACTTTAAGTCTTTGATCATTCGGTCACTTGATCATGGAGAGGGCTGGCCATTCGGCCATGCCTGAACCTTTTACTTATGTATTTTCAACGGTGGAGTTTCTGCACACCATAGATTAAGGGTGTGGAGCTCTGCTGTACCTCAAGTATTAATGAAGTTCTATTTTCTTTTATTCAAATCTCTTCTATTCTTATTCCAAGATATTCATTCGCACCCAAGAACATGATGAATGTGATGAGTGAATAACCCTCATTATCATTCTCACTTATGAATGCGCGTGATTGACAACCACTTCCGTTCTACATGCAACACAAGCTTGAATGTGTATCTCTTAGATTCCCCAACAGAATCTTCGTGGTATAAGCTAGATGGATGGCGGCATTTATGAGGATCCGGAAAGTCCAACCTTGTCTGTGGTGCTCCGAGTAGGATCCTGGGAATCCGGAAAGTCTCACCTTGTCTGTGGTATTCCGAGTAGGATTCCGGTAATGAATGACTGTGACGTGCTTCAAACTTGCAACCTGCTGGGCGTTAGTGACAGACGCAAAAGAATCAAGGGATTCTATTCCAGTAGGAGCGGGAACCAACCGGTGATTGGCCGTACTGTGACAGAGTGCGTGAGCATTAGCTTTCAATGCGAGGATGGGATGTAGCCATCAACCATGGGTGATGCCTCCAGACGATTAGCCGTGCGACTGACAACCGCATAGGATCATTTTCCCGAGAGGATGAAAGTAGCCACAGCTGATGGTGAACCCCTATACACAGCTTGCCATGGAAAGGAGTAAGAAGGATTGAGTAGAAGTAGTAGGAGAGCAGGAGTTCTTGAGCCATGCAGCATCTCCATGCACTTAACTGAAATTCCTATGCACGAATCTGCATAAGTATTCTATCCCTTTTATTATTTCTAATCTTTATTTCTATTTTTAAAACCCATAAACAGATTTAATCTGCCTAACTGAGATTTACAAGGAGACCATAGCTTGCTTCATACCAACAATCTCTGTGGGATCGACCCTTACTCACGTAAGGTTTATTACTTGGACGACCCAGTACACATGCTGGTTAGTTGAACGGAGTTGTGAATTCAAATAAAGACAATTATTGAATAAATCCATACAAGTACAAAGAATAGTGATCACAATTTCCCACCAAGTTTTTGGCGCCGTTGCCGGGGATTGTTCGAGTATGGACAACTGACGGTTCATCTTGTTGCTCAGATTAGGTAACTTTCTTTTCAAAAACTTTTTCAAAATTTTTCCTTTAATTTTCGTTTTTCTATTTATGTTTTTCGAAAAAAATTAAAATAAAAATCCAAAAAAAAATTAGAAAATCATAAAAATCAAAAATATTTTGTGTTCTTGTTTGAATCTTATGTTAATTTTTAAGTTTGGTGTCAATTGCATGCTTTTAAAATTTTTCTTGCATTTTTTCGAAAATCCCATGCATTCATAGTGTTCTTCTTTGCATTCATATTTTCCATGCATTAAAGATTTCTAAGTTTGGTGTCTTGCATGTTTTCTTTGCATCAAAAATTTTTCAAAATTATGTTCTTGATGTTCATCATGATCTTCATAGTGTTCTTGGTGTTCATCTTGACATTCATAGCATTCTTGCATGCATCTTGTGTCTTGATCCAAAATTTTCATGTTTTGGGTCATTTTTGTGTTTTTCTTTAAAAATTTAAAAATAAAAAATATCTTTTCCTTATTTCCCTCCAAAATTTCGAAATTTTGGGTTGACTTGGTCAAAAGTTTTTAAAATTAGTTGTTTCTTACAAGTCAAGTCAAAATTTCAATTTTAAAAATCTTATCTTTTCAAAATCTTTTTAAAAAAAAAATCATATCTTTTTCATTTTTTTTATTTTTTATTTTCGAAAATTTTAAAAAAATTCTTTTTCAAAAATCTTTTTCTTATCTTTATATCATATTTTCAAAAATTAGCTAACAATTAATGTGATTGGTTCAAAAATTTGAAGTTTGTTACTATCTTGATAAGAAAGGTTCAATCTTTAAATTCTAGAATCTTATCTTGTAGTTTCTTGTTAGTTAAGTCTTTTTTAAAAAAATTAAATTTTTTTTTAAAAATATCTTTTTCTTAAAAACTTTTATCTTATCTTTTATTTTGATCCTTTTTTAAAATTTTATATTTTTTTAAAATTTTATTTCAAAATATCTTATCTAACTTGCTATCTTCTCATCTTTTTCAAATTGTGATTTCAAATCTTTTTCAATCAACTAACTAACTTTTTGTTTGTTTCTTATCTTTTTCAAAACCACCTAACTACTTTTCCCTCTCTTCTATTTTCGAAAATATCTCATCCCTTTTTCAAAAATTCTTTTTAATTAATTAATTGTTTCATGTTTTAATTTTAATTAACAAATTACCTTTAATTTTCGAAAATTACTAACCTCTTTTTCAAAATTATTTTCGAACTCCCTCTTCTCTTTTCTTCTTCTATTTAATTATTTAATTACTAACACATCTCATCTCACATCTCTGCCATCCTCACAGTTGTGTTTCTTCCATTACATTACATTCTTTGTCTCCCCCTCTTCTTCTACCCCCTTCTTTTTCTACTAACATAAAAGAATCTCTATACTGTGACATAGAGGATCCCTTTTTCTTTTCTTGTTTTCTTCTCTTTCATATGAGCAGGAACAGGGATAAAGGCACTCTTGTTGAAATTGATCCAGAACCTGAAAGGACTCTGAAGAGAAAATTAAGAGAAGCTAAATTACAACAATCCAGAAGAAACCTTCTTGAAAATTTCGAACAAGAGGAAGAGATGGCAGCCGAAAATAATAATAATAATGCAAGGAGAATGCTTGGTGACTTCACAAAACCAACGTCCAAGTTTGATGGAAGAAGCATCTCCATTCCTGCCATTGGAGCCAATAACTTTGAGCTTAAGCCTCAACTAGTTGCTTTAATGCAACAAAACTGCAAGTTTTATGGACTTCCATCTGAAGATCCTTATCAGTTTT
>NW_026263796.1:151851-151938 GCF_000817695.3 Arachis duranensis
AATTCAAAAAATCAAAAAAATATCTTTTCCTTATTTCCCTCCAAATTTTCGAAATTTTGGGTTGACTTGGTCAAAAATTTTTTAAAA
>NW_026263796.1:151991-152879 GCF_000817695.3 Arachis duranensis
TTTTTAAAATTAGTTGTTTCTTACAAGTCAAGTCAAAATTTCAATTTTAAAAATCTTATCTTTTCAAAATCTTTTTCAAAAATCATATCTTTTTCATTTTTTTTATAATTTTCGAAAATTTCAAAATTATTTTTCAAAATACTTTCAAAAATCTTTTTCTTATCTTTATATCTAATTTTCGAAAATATGCTAACAATTAATGTGATTGGTTCAAAAATTTGAAGTTTGTTACTTTCTTGTTAAGAAAGGATCAATCTTTAAGTTCTAGAATCTTATCTTGTAGTTTCTTGTTAGTTAAGTAATTTTAAAAAATTAAATCTTTTTCAAAATATCTTTTTATTAAAATTTTTATCTTATCTTTTTATCTTTTATCTTATCTTTTTCAAAAATTGATTTCAAAATATCTTATCTAACTTCCTATCTTCTTATCTTTTTCAAAATTTGATTTCAAATCTTTTTCAATCAACTAACTAACTTTTTGTTTGTTTCTTATCTTTTTCAAAACCACCTAACTACTTTTTCCTCTCTAAATTTTCGAAAATTCTCCCTCTCTTTTTCAAAAAAATTCTTTTTGTTTTAAATTTTAATTTTAATTATATTTCATCTTTAATTTTCGAAAATCACTAACTCTTTTTCAAAATTATTTTCGAAAATTTTCTTCTCTTTTCTTCTTCTATTTTAATTATTTAATTACTAACACTTCTCTTCACCTCTCTTCATCTAAGAATCCGAACTTCTTATATCCCTTGTATTTGGATTCTTCTACCCCTTTCTTCTTCTACTAACATAAAGGAATCTCTATACTGTGACGTAGAGGATTCCTCTTTCTTTTCTTGTTTTCTTCTCTTTCATATGAGCAGGAACAGGGAAAAAGGCACTCTTGTTGAA
>NW_026263796.1:153267-154151 GCF_000817695.3 Arachis duranensis
TTGCAACATGCATCCAACAGTACTAGAGAGGTAGCTTCTGAAGAAGCTTATGATCCTGAGAACCCTACCATGGCAGAGGTTAATTACTTAGGTGAACCTTATGGAAACACCTATAACTCATCATGGAGAAATCATCCAAATTTCTCCTGGAAGGATCAACAAAAACCTCAAGAAGGTTTTAACAATGGTGGACGTAACAGGCTCAATAATAGTAAGCCATATCCATCATCCTCTCAGCAACAGACAGAGAATTCTGAACAAAACAATTCTAATTTAGCTAATGTAGTCTCTGATCTGTCAAAGGCCACTTTCAGTTTCATGAATGAAACAAGATCCTCCATTAGAAATTTGGAGGCACAAGTAGGCCAGCTGAGTAAGAAAATTATTGAAACTCCTCCCAGTATTCTCCCAGGCAATACAGAAGAGAATCCAAAAGGAGAGTGCAAGGCCATTGATTTAATCAAAGTGGCCGAATGCACTAGGGAGGAGGAGGACGAAAATCCTAGTGAGGAAGACCTCCTAGGACGCCCCTCAAGCAAGAAGGAGTTTCCTATTAAGGATCCAGAGGAATCTGAGGCTCATATAGAGACCATAGAGATTCCATTAAATCTCCTTCTGCCATTCATGAGCTCTGAAGAATATTCTTCCTCTGAAGAGGATGAAGATGTGACTGGAGAGCAAATTGCTCAATATTTAGGAGCTATCATGAAGCTGAATGCCAAGCTGTTTGGTAATGAGACTTGGGAAAGTGAACCTCCCTTGCTCATTAGTGAACTAGATACTTGGATTCAGAAAACTCTACCCCAAAAGAAACAAGATCCTGGCAAGTTCCTAATACCTTGTACCATAGGCACCATGAGCTTTGAAAAAGCTCTATGTGATCT
>NW_026263796.1:154501-157361 GCF_000817695.3 Arachis duranensis
CCCATATCCAAACTCTAAGTTTGGTGTTGGGACCATACACTAACATTGACCTGATCACCTTGTGGCTCCATGAGAGCCACTGTCAAGCTATTGACATTAAAGAAGCGCTTGTTGGGAGGCAACCCAATTTTATTTATCTAATTTTATTTTATTTTGTTTCTTTGTTATTTTTGTGTTTTATTAGGTACATGATCATGAGGAGTCACGAAAAAAAAAATCAAAAAAATTAAAAACAGAGTCAAAAACAGAAGAAAAAAATTTTCACCCTGGAGGTAGCGCAGACTGGCGTTCAACGCCAGTAAGGTGCATCTTTCCGGCGTTCAACGCCAGAACAGAGCACCATTCTGGCGCTGAACGCCCAAAACAAGCAACAACCTGGCGTTAAACACCAGGATGGTGCACGGGGAGGACAACCTAGCGCTGAACGCCAGAAACAAGCATGAAACTGGCGTTCAACGCCAGAAACATGCATTACATGGGCGTTTAACGCCCAGAACATGCACCAATGGGCGTTTGAACGCCAGAATGATGCATGAAGGCATTTTACATGCCTATATGGTGAAGGAATGGTATTTGTTTTCACCTCAGGATCTGTGGACCCCACAGGATCCCCACCTCAGGATCTGTGGACCCCACAGGATCCCCACCTAACATATTCCCACTTTACTTTCTAATTCTAGTTTTTGTGATGTGATTTCCCCATGTCACAATTCCCAATCTTCTTCATCAATCACCTCAATTCCTCTTCCCAATTACCCCATTCACCATTCACATCAAACCACTCTTCCTCATAAACCCCACCTACCTTCATCAAAATTCAAAATTAATTTCCCACCCATTCCCTCCCAAATTGGCCGAACCTATACCCCCCCTCTCCCTATAAATACCCTTCATTTCTTCTTCATTTTCACACAACACAAACATCTCCTTCACCCAAATAGCCGAACCACTTCTCTCCCCCTCTTCCAAATTCTCTTCTTCTTCTTCTACTCTTCTTTTCTTTTATTGCTCGAGGGCGAGCATTATTTTAAGTTTGGTGTGGTAAAAGCATAAGCTTTTTGTTTTTCCATTACCATCAATGGCACCAAAGGCCGGAGTATCCTCTAGAAAAGGGAAAGGGAAGGCAAAAGCTTCCACCTCCGAGTCATGGGAGAAGGAAAGATTCATCTCCAAAAGCCATCAAGACCACTTCTATGATGTTGTGGCAAAGAAGAAGGTGATCCCCGAGGTCCCTTTCAAGCTCAAAAAGAATGAGTATCCGGAAATCCGACATGAGATCCAAAGAAGAGGGTGGGAAGTCATAACCAACCCCATGCAACAAGTCGGAATACTGATGGTTCAAGAGTTCTATGCCAATGCATGGATCACTAGGAACCATGATCAAAGTATGAACCCGAATCCAAAGAATTATCTCACAATGGTTCGGGGGAAATACTTAGATTTTAGTCGGGAAAATGTGAGGTTGGCATTTCACTTACCCATGATGCAAGAAGATGAACGCCCCTACACTAGAAGGGTCAACTTTAATCAAAGGTTGGACCAAGTCCTTATGGACATATGTGTGGAAGGAGCTCAGTGGAGAATAGACTCCAAAGGCAAGCCAGTCCAACTGAGAAGACTGGATCTCAAGCCTGTGGCTAGAGGATGGTTGGAGTTCATCCAAAGATCCATCATTCCTACTAGCAACCGATCTGAAGTTACTGTGGATCGGGCCATCATGATCCATAGCATCATGATTGGAGAGGAAGTGGAAGTTCATGAGGTCATCTCTAATGAACTCTACAAAATAGCCGACAAGTCCTCACCCATGGCACGACTAGCCTTCCCTCACCTTATATGCCATCTATGCTACTCAGCTGGAGTTATCATAGATGGAGATGTCTCCATTGAAGAAGACAAGCCCATCACCAAGAAAAGGATGGAGCAAACAAGAGAAGTTCCTCACGGCCCTCAAGAAGAACATGAGGAAGTTCATCATCAACAAATGCCTCAAGGAATGCACTTTCCTCCCAACAACTATTGGGAGCAACTCAATACCTCCTTAGAAGATTTGAGCCATAATGTTGAACAATTAAGGGTGGAACATCATGAGCACTCCATCATTCTCCAAGAAATAAGAGAAGATCAAAGAGCAATGAGGGAGGAGCAACAAAGGCAAGGGAGGGACATAGAAGAGTTGAAGAACACCATTGGTCCTTCAAGAAGAAGACGCCACTAGAGGTGGATTCATTCCTTGTTCTTTATTTCTTTCTGTTTTCGGTTTTTAATATGATGTTTATCTATGTTTTGTGTCTTCATTTCATGATCATTAGTATGTAACCATGCCTTAAAGCTATGAATAAAATCCATTAGTCTTTCACCTCTCTTAAAAGAAAAATGTTTTAATTCAAAAGAACAAGAAGTACATAAATTTCGAAAATAGCTCTTGAAATTAATTTAATTATATTGATGTGGTGGCAATATTTTTGTTTTCTGAATGAATGCTTGAACAGTGCATATGTCTTTTGATTTTGCTGTTTATGAGTGTTAAAATTGTTGGCTCTTGAAAGAATGATGAACAAAGAAAAATGTTATTGATGATCTGAAAAACATCATGAAATTGATTCTTGAAGCAAGAAAAAGCAGTGAAAAAAAAAAGTGGCGAAAATTTTTGAAAGTAAGGATCCAAGGCTTTGAGCATTAATGGATAGGAGGGCCCAAGGAAATAAAATCCAGGCCTAAGCGGCTAAATCAAGCTGTCCCTAACCATGTGCTTGTGTCATGAAGGTCCAAGTGAAAAGCTTGAGACTGAGTGGTTAAAGTCGTGATCCAAAGCAAAAAGAGTGTGCTTAAGAGCTCTGGACACCACTAACTGGGGACT
>NW_026263796.1:157692-160685 GCF_000817695.3 Arachis duranensis
AAAGGCTGACAAAAGGACTGCTGATGCTGTTGGATTCTGACCTCCCTGCACTCAAAATGGATTTTCTGGAGCTACAGAACTCCAAATGGCGCGCTCTCAACGGCGTTGGAAAGTAGACATCCAGGTCTTTCCAGCAATATATAATAGTCTATACTTTATTCGAAGAATGACGACGTAACTTGGCGTTGAACGCCAAGTACATGCTGCTTTCTGGAGTTAAACTACAGAAAAACGTCATGTTCCGGAGTTGAACGCCCAAAACATGTCATAACTCAGAGTTCAACTCCAAGAGAAGCCTCAGCTCGTGGATTGATCAAGCTCAGCCCAAGCATACACCAAGTGGGCCCCGGAAGTGAATTTATGCATCAATTAACTACTCATGTAAACCCTAGGAGCTAGTTTATTATAAATAGGATGATTTACTAATGTATTAGACATCCTGGATTGTATTTTCTATCCTGTGATCACGTTTTGGGGGCTGGCCATTCGGCCATGCCTGGATCTTTTACTTATGTATTTTCAACGGTGGAGTTTCTGCACACCATAGATTAAGGGTGTGGAGCTCTGTTGTACCTCAAGTATTAATGAAGTTCTATTTTCTTTTATTCAAATCTCTTCTATTCTTATTCCAAGATATTCATTCGCACCCAAGAACATGATGAATGTGATGAGTAAATAACCCTCATTATCATTCTCACTTATGAACGCGCGTGATTGACAACCACTTCCGTTCTACATGCAACACAAGCTTGAATGTGTATCTCTTAGATTCCCCAACAGAATCTTCGTGGTATAAGCTAGATGGATGGCGGCATTTATGAGGATCCGGAAAGTCCAACCTTGTCTGTGGTGCTCCGAGTAGGATCCTAGGAATCCGGAAAGTCTCACCTTGTCTGTGGTATTCCGAGTAGGATTCCGGTAATGAATGACTGTGACGTGCTTCAAACTTGCAACCTGCTGGGCATTAGTGACAGACGCAAAAGAATCAAGGGATTCTATTCCAGTAGGAGCGGGAACCAACCGGTGATTGGCCGTACTGTGACAGAGTGCGTGAGCATTAGCTTTCACTGCGAGGATGGGATGTAGCCATCAACCATGGGTGATGCCTCCAGACGATTAGCCGTGCGACTGACAACCGCATAGGATCATTTTCCCGAGAGGATGAAAGTAGCCACAGCTGATGGTGAACCCCTATACACAGCTTGCCATGGAAAGGAGTAAGAAGGATTGAGTAGAAGCAGTAGGAGAGCAGGAGTTCTTGAGCCATGCAGCATCTCCATGCACTTAACTGAAATTCCTATGCACGAATCTGCATAAGTATTCTATCCCTTTTATTATTTCTAATCTTTATTTCTATTTTTAAAACCCATAAACAGATTTAATCTGCCTAACTGAGATTTACAAGGAGACCATAGCTTGCTTCATACCAACAATCTCTGTGGGATCGACCCTTACTCACGTAAGGTTTATTACTTGGACGACCCAGTACACATGCTGGTTAGTTGAACGGAGTTGTGAATTCAAATAAAGACAATTATTGAATAAATCCATACAAGTACAAAGAATAGTGATCACAATTTCTTCCACCAAGTTTTTGGCGCCGTTGCCGGGGATTGTTCGAGTATGGACAACCTTCCATTGGAAGATCCTCATCAGTTCTTAGCTGAATTCTTGCAAATCTGTGACACTGTCAAGACTAATGGGGTAGACCCTGAGGTCTATAGACTTATGTTATTCCCTTTTGCTGTAAGAGACAGAGCTAGAATATGGTTGGACTCTCAACCTAAAGAAAGCCTGGACTCTTGGGAAAAGCTAGTCAATGCCTTCTTGGCAAAGTTCTTTCCACCTCAAAAATTGAGTAAGCTTAGAGTGGAAGTCCAAACCTTCAGACAGAAGGATGGAGAATCCCTCTATGAAGCTTAGGAAAGATACAAGCAATTAATCAGAAAATGTCCTTCTGACATGCTTTCTGAATGGAGCATCATAGGTATTTTCTATGATGGTCTCTCTGAACTATCCAAGATGTCTTTGGATAGCTCTGCTGGAGGATCTCTTCATCTGAAGAAGACGCCTACAGAGGCTCAAGAGCTCATTGAAATGGTTGCAAATAACCAATTCATGTATACTTCTGAAAGAAATCCTGTGAACAATGGGACTAGTCAGAAGAAAGGAGTTCTTGAGATTGATACTCTGAATGCCATTTTGGCTCAGAACAAAATATTGACTCAACAAGTCAATTTAATTTCTCAAAGTCTGTCTGGAATGCAAAATGTACCAAGCAGTACTAAGGATACTTCATCTGAAGAAGAAGCTTATGATCCTGAGAACCCTTCAATGGAAGAGGTGAATTACCTAGGAGAACCCTATGGAAACACCTATAATTCTTCATGGAGAAATCATCCAAATTTCTCATGGAAGGATCAACAGAGACCTCAACAAAGTTTCAACAACAATAATGGTGGAAGAAACAGGTTTAGCAATGGCAAGCCTTTTCCATCATCTTCTCAGCAACAGACAGAGAATTCTAAGCAGAACCCCTCTGACTTAGCCACCATGGTCTCTGATCTAATCAAAACCACTCAAAGTTTCATGACTAAAACAAGGTCCTCCATTAGGAATTTGGAGGCACAAGTGGGACAGCTGAGCAAGAAAATTACTGAACTCCCTCCTAGTACTCTTCCAAGCAATACAGAAGAAAATCCAAAAGGAGAGTGCAAGGCCATCAACATGGCCGAATTTGGAGAAGAAGGAGAGGACATGAATGCCACTGAGGAAGACCTCAATGGGCATACACTAGCCTCCACTGAGTTTCCCAATGAGGAACCATGGGAATCTGAGGCTCAAAATGAGACCATAGAGATTCCACTGGACTTACTTCTGCCTTTCATGAGCTCTGATGAGTATTCCTCATCTGAAGAGGATGAGTATGTCACTGAAGAGCAAGTTGCTAAATATCTTGGAGCAAT
Organism: Arachis duranensis; assembly: GCF_000817695.3. Lineage (NCBI taxonomy): Eukaryota > Viridiplantae > Streptophyta > Magnoliopsida > Fabales > Fabaceae > Arachis > Arachis duranensis. The sequence goes on from NW_026263796.1 coordinate 160,659, forward strand.
CATGAAGCTAAATGACAAGTTATTTGG
>NW_026263796.1:161424-162031 GCF_000817695.3 Arachis duranensis
TTTTGTAGGTTGATGATCATGAGAAGTCACAAAATCAATTGAAAAAGCAAAAACAGAATAAAAAACAGGAAGAAAAACAGCACACCCTGGAGGAAGAACCCACTGGCGTTTAAACGCCAGTGAGGCTAGCAGGTGGGCGTTTAACACCCAGTCTGGCACCATTCTGGGCGTTTAACGCCAGAAAGGGGCACCAGACTGGTGTTAAATGCCAGAAAAGGGCAAGAACCTGGCGTTAAACGCCAGAAATGGGCACCAGCCCGGCGTTTAACGCCAGAATTGGCTCAAAACGTGATTTTGCATGCCATTTGGTGCAGGGATGACTTTTCCTTGACACCTCTGGATCTGTGGACCCCACAGGATCCCCACCTACCCCACCACCCTCTCTCTTCTTCACCCATTCACCAATCACCTCAACACCTCTTCCCCAAAAACCCTTCACCCATCAAACCCATCTTTCTCTTCACCACTCACACCTTAAACACTACTTCTTCCCCCTTTTTGACCGAACCACACAACCTCCTCCATCTCCTCCATTTTCTTCTTCTCCTCTATTCTTCCTTCTTTTGCTCGAGGACGAGCAAACCTTTTAAGTTTGGTGTGGTAAAAG
>NW_026263796.1:166050-166451 GCF_000817695.3 Arachis duranensis
TACCAAAACATCCTCTACAAGTCCATGAGCTTGTTTTCTTGAGTTGTCTGCCATCTCTAGTGAGATTTTTGCAGCTTGCACCTCAAAGATCCCTAGCTTCTCCATTACAGAGAGAGGCATGAGGTTTACACTTGACCCTAAGTCACACAGAGCCTTCTTGAAGGTCATGGTGCCTATTGTACAAGGTATGGAAAACTTCCCAGGATCTTGTCTCTTTTGAGGTAATTTCTGCCTAGACAAGTCATCCAGTTCTTTGGTGAGCAAAGGGGGTGCATCCTCCCAAGTCTCATTACTAAATAACTTGTCATTTAGCTTCATGATTGCTCCAAGGTATTTAGCAACTTGCTCTTCAGTGACATACTCATCCTCTTCAGAGGAAGAATACTCATCAGAGCTCATGA
>NW_026263796.1:166576-166817 GCF_000817695.3 Arachis duranensis
TAGTGCACGCCCATTGAGGTCTTCCTCAGTGGCGTTCACTGCCTCACCTTCGTCTCCAGATTCGGCCATGTTAATGGCCTTGCACTCTCCTTTTGGATTTTCTTCTGTATTACTTGGGAGAGTACTTGGAGGGAGTTCAGTAATTTTCTTGCTCAGCTGTCCCACTTGTGCCTCCAACTTTCTAATGGAGGACCTTGTTTCAGTCATGAAACTTTGAGTGGTTTTGATTAGATCAGAGACC
>NW_026263797.1:0-3006 GCF_000817695.3 Arachis duranensis
GAATAGGAACAAAAAAAATGACCCCGTCGTTTTGTTTTCTCTCTCTCTCTTTTTCTGAAGAGAGAATTTTTCTAATTTATTTTATTAGAAAAAAATATGCAAGTCTTTTTCGTAACCTAAAACGATGGACGGAGGGTTATAAAGATAATCCCAAAATATTTTCTTTATTGAAGAATAAAGCTATTACTTAATAAATTTTTGATTTTTAAGGGATAAGATCAATTCAGAAGGACCTTTTGTATCATTTAGAATATATATAAATTAATTTTATTTGTCTTTATTTTAAAATACAATTAGACACAAAATTATCCATTTTTGAAACCGGAATTAAAGTAGTAGATCTTTTAGCTCCTTATCGCCGTGGAGGAAAGATTGGACTCTTTGGCGGAGCTGGAGAGGGTAAAACAGTACTTATTATGGAATTGATCAATAACATTGCCAAAGCTCATGGCGGTGTATCCGTATTTGGCGGAGTGGGGGAGCGTACTCGTGAGGGAAATGATCTTTACATGGAAATGAAAGAATCCGGAGTAATTAATGAAAAAACTATTGGAGAATCAAAAGTTGCTCTAGTGTACGGTCAAATGAATGAACCGCCTGGAGCCCGTATGAGAGTTGGTTTAACTGCCCTAACTATGGCGGAATATTTCAGAGATGTTAATGAACAAGACGTGCTTCTATTTATCGACAATATCTTCCGATTCGTCCAAGCGGGATCCGAAGTGTCAGCCTTATTGGGTCGAATGCCTTCCGCTGTAGGTTATCAACCGACCCTTAGTACCGAAATGGGTTCTTTACAAGAAAGAATTACTTCTACCAAAGAAGGGTCTATAACTTCTATTCAAGCAGTTTATGTACCCGCAGACGATTTGACCGACCCTGCCCCTGCTACGACATTTGCACATTTGGATGCTACGACCGTACTATCAAGAGGATTGGCTGCCAAAGGTATCTATCCAGCTGTAGATCCTTTAGATTCAACGTCAACTATGCTCCAACCTCGGATTGTTGGTGAAGAACATTATGAAACTGCGCAAAGAGTTAAACAAACTTTACAGCGTTACAAAGAACTTCAGGACATTATAGCTATCCTTGGGTTGGACGAATTATCCGAAGAGGATCGCTTAACTGTAGCAAGAGCACGGAAAATTGAGCGTTTCTTATCACAGCCTTTTTTCGTAGCAGAAGTATTTACCGGTTCGCCAGGAAAATATGTAGGTCTAGCAGAAACAATTAGAGGGTTTAAATTGATTCTTTCTGGAGAATTAGACGGTCTTCCCGAGCAAGCCTTTTATTTGGTGGGTAATATCGATGAAGCAACTGCGAAGGCTACGAACTTAGAAATGGAGGGGAAATTGAAGAAATGACTTTAAATCTTTGTGTACTGACCCCCAATCGAATTGTTTGGGATTCAGAAGTGAAGGAAATTATTTTGTCCACTAATAGTGGACAAATTGGAGTATTACCAAATCATGCACCTATTGCTACAGCTGTAGATATAGGTATCTTGAGAATACGCCTTAATGACCAATGGGTAACAATGGCTCTGATGGGTGGTTTTGCTAGAATAGGCAATAATAAGATCACCATTTTAGTAAATGATGCCGAGAAGAGTAGTGACATTGATCCAGAAGAAGCTAAACAAACTCTTGAAATAGCAGAAGCTAACTTGAGTAAAGCTGAAGGCAAGAGACAACTAATCGAGGCAAATCTATCACTAGCATAAATATCTTCATCAAGGCACACTCGCATTCAATTAATAAAACGTATCTTCTGCTACAGGACCTGTAGATTTAATAAACAAAAGATATATCATGTATGTATTGTGGTAATTCAGAAATGGCATAAATATTTAGAAGGACAATATATTAATATTAGCCTTAACTAATATGAAAGAGCAAAAGGTAACTTCCAACACGTAATATTCCATGATAGTTGTTTACAGAGTCAAAATGCTGGAGCCTTAAAATGAAAGATTTGTTGTGCTTCAGAGAAAAAAAGCAATACAAATAAAATTTCAATCTCAATCATTGTGTATCACTCAAGAGTATTAAGAAAAGTTTATTGTGTATCACTCAAGAGTATCAAGAAAAGTTTATTATAACCATTAAAAGGCTCACAAAATCCCTAACAGAGTAATAGATGATAATATCCAAAAATCAGCATGGATTTGGAAGCCTAGAACAAAAATTGAAATATGTTATCCTACTCACTCAGATTATAAATTTACTAGATTCACAAATATAAATAGTTCAAGCTAGAAACAATGAAGATAGTTTTTCAAAATACATGCATTTGTATCACTAACAGCATAACCTCAACATGTCAACCGCCATAGCAGAACAAGAATACAGGACATTCAACAAGAAAACGCTAAGGATTAAAGGACACAACAAAACAAAATTAACAAACTCAAGAATACACTAAACTTAGAGAAATTAACAACAATCAACAATAATTAACTCAACAAAAACAATAATCAACAATCAAGAATCAAGGAAATTAACTCAGAAAAACAACAATTAACTCGGAAAACAATAATAACAAAAAATACCTTCCAAGGCATAGAGCATAGAGGTGAGGGAGAGGGAGCACGATGGACACACGAAATGGAGCGCGGCAAAACTGGACAGAGGAGGGCTGGAGCGCGGCAGAACAGGGGCTGTACGACGGAAGAACGAGTGGTGACACGAGACGCGTTGCGACTGTAGAGACGAGCTTGAGCAGTGGGATGGCCACTGGAGCAGATGCGACGACGGCGGTGAGATAGCGGTGGACGTGAGTTTTCGGTGATGGAGAAGGCGGCGGGGGTGAGTGTGGGTAGTAGGGCTACTAAACTCTGATATTGGTTCTCCAGTGTATGCGAATTTGGGTGACGGAGGATTTTGGTTTCTCTTTCACTGGTTAACTACTAGTCTCATAATCTGTTACCAAAAAATAAAAAAAGTTCTTTTAAAACGTTATCAACAAAACTTTTTCTAAATTATTTAAAATACAATAAAAAAA
>NW_026263797.1:17368-20257 GCF_000817695.3 Arachis duranensis
ACCTTTCCATACTTTGTGTCCGGAGTACTTCACTTAATTTCCTCTGCAGTATTGGGCTTTGGTGGTATTTATCATGCACTTCTGGGACCTGAGACTCTTGAAGAATCTTTTCCATTCTTCGGTTATGTATGGAAAGATAGAAATAAAATGACTACAATTTTAGGTATTCACTTAATCTTGTTAGGCATAGGTGCTTTTCTTCTAGTATTCAAGGCTCTTTATTTTGGGGGTATATATGATACCTGGGCTCCGGGAGGGGGGATGTAAGAAAAATTACCAACTTGACCCTTAGTCCAAGTATTATATTTGGTTATTTACTAAAATCACCTTTTGGAGGAGAGGGATGGATTGTTAGTGTGGACGATTTGGAAGATATAATTGGGGGGCATGTATGGTTGGGTTCGATTTGTATACTTGGTGGAATTTGGCATATTTTAACCAAACCTTTTGCGTGGGCTCGGCGTGCACTTGTATGGTCCGGAGAAGCTTATTTGTTGGGATTATTTAGCTACGATGTTCACAGAAGCAATAACCGTAAACGGACCAGAACAGTTGGGAAATATTCAAGTACCCCAAAGAGCCAGCTATATTCGAGTAATTATGTTGGAATTGAGTCGTATAGCTTCTCACCTATTATGGCTGGGACCTTTTATGGCGGATATTGGTGCACAAACCCCTTTCTTCTATATTTTTTGAGAAAGAGAATTAATATATGATCTATTCGAAGCTGCGACAGGTATGAGAATGATGCATAATTTTTTCCGTATCGGGGGAGTCGCGGCCGATCTACCTCATGGTTGGATAGATAAATGTTTGGATTTCTGCGCTTATTTTTTAACAGGGGTTGTTGAATATCAAAAACTTATTACGCGAAATCCCATTTTTTTAGAACGGGTTGAGGGAATAGGCATTGTTAGTGGAAAGGAAGTAATTAATTGGGGTTTATCAGGACCGGTGCTTCGGGCTTCCGGAATACAATGGGATCTGCGTAAAGTTGAAAATTATGAGTGTTATGGGGAATTTGATTGGGACGTTCAATGGCAAAAAGAAGGAGATTCATTAGCTCGTTATTTAGTTCGAATTGGTGAAATGGTGGAATCCATAAAAATTATTCAACAGGCTTTGGAAGGAATTCCCGGCGGACCATATGAGAATTTAGAAATCCGTTACTTTGATAGGGAAAGGGAACCAGAATGGAATGATTTTGAATATCGATTCATTAGTAAAAAACCGTCTCCGACTTTTGAATTGCCGAAACAAGAACTTTATGTAAGAGTTGAAGCCCCCAAAGGAGAATTGGGGATTTTTCTAATAGGAGATCAGAATGGTTTTCCTTGGAGATGGAAAATTCGTCCACCCGGTTTTATCAATTTGCAAATTCTTCCTCAATTAGTTAAAAGAATGAAATTGGCCGATATTATGACAATACTAGGGAGTATAGATATCATTATGGGAGAAGTTGATCGTTGAAATGATTATTGATACAACAGAAGTACAAGATATCAATTCTTTTTTCAGATTGGAATCTTTAAAGGAGGTCTATGGAATTCTATGGGTATTTGCCCCTATCTTTACTCTTGTATTGGGAATCACCATAAGTGTACTAGCAATTGTATGGTTAGAAAGAGAAATATCCGCAGGTATACAACAGCGGATTGGACCTGAATACGCGGGTCCTTTGGGAGTTCTTCAAGCTCTAGCAGATGGAACAAAACTACTTTTCAAAGAGAGTCTTATTCCATCTAGGGGAGATACTCGTTTATTCAGTATCGGACCATCCATATCAGTTATATCCATTATAATAAGCTATTCGGTAATTCCTTTTGGATATAATTTTGTTTTATCCGATCTCAATATCGGTGTTTTTTTATGGATTTCTATTTCGAGTATTGCTCCGATTGGACTTCTTATGTCAGGATATGGATCAAATAACAAATATTCCTTTTTGGGTGGTCTACGAGCAGCTGCTCAATCGATTAGTTATGAAATACCATTAACTCTATGTGTGTTATCAATATCTCTACGTGCGATTCGTTGATACAAAAACTTCTCGATGCTATTGCTATGGCCCTTTCCTTGTAGGACAACTTTATAGGAAAATAGGAAAGGAGCAGAATATAAAAAATTCATTATTATTCTCACTTCAAGTCTGATTGAAGAACAAAATCTGATAGTTATATGAGTGAAATCAGACAGCTTCTATAGAAATAGAAATTCGAGATTCTATTTAGATAATTTACAAATACTATATTAGATTAGATAGTAGATTACCAGCCTATTATATATATATAATATATATATAATATATATTATATTTATCTTATATATATTATATATGGGTATATGGTTATATATGTTATTTCTATGGTATGATGATTTGAAATTGCAGTCAAAATATTGAGTCTCATTTTCTATGTAAAAGAATTAAGTGAAAAAAAATTAGAAACAGACGAGTCTTATTACCCCAGGATTGGATAATTAGTAATCTTGTCTTGAAGCGGGCTCAAAAGACCAACCTTATTGAGATTGAGTTTTTGCTACTGTTTGGATGATTTATTATTCATGTATTAACAGAAACAGAAAATAAGGGCAGCTCAAAAAAAAGAAGTGGATGGTTAGAAGCACCAAGATACACAAGGGATAAGTAACACGGATTATGTAAATTGTCAAAAGGAACATTTCCACATAATCTAAATAAAGAATACTAATTGGGGCTTAAAGTTGGTAGAAAAGAGAAGGCAGTCCTCCCCCAATTCCGATCTAGAGTATGCTCCTATCCACTGATTAAATAAATGACTATCGGGAACGAATAATCCGTTAATCTTTTTTTTTTTAAGTATCCCCTTTTGATTTGCACAAAAAAAGACGAATAGGAACAAAAAAAATGAC
>NW_026263798.1:0-1765 GCF_000817695.3 Arachis duranensis
AAAAACTGTGATCTGATAGTGATTTGTAGAATCTTCTGCTGGGGGCTAATTCCTCTTTATGTTGTGAAGAAACTTGGCTATGTTAAAATCAAGCAAGGATACAAGATATGCCATTGACTCGGTTGTGACACATGAATGAAAAATATGGTCATGATGCTTATCGAAAGGTAGTCTCGATATTTCATTATGTTACGGTTGACTATTGCTTATTTGAATTTGTGGTGCTATAGTTGCATAGTTGATATAGTAATTTAGTTCTCTTATAGAGGAGTAAAGCGATACCCTTAGCTAGATGTAATGTTGGCTGAATGTTAGTAGTATTTTGGATGCAGTTGGATGTGATTGGTATAGATGAGTTCTGCTGCAAGGCTGCTGATGAAGATGGTAAAATTGTGATTGTTGCTGGCCTGGATGGTGATTACTTGAGGTACTTTATGCAGATATGCTAATCGTTGTTGTGTTCAATACATTTGTTTTACTGCGCTGGAAATGTTACCAATCTAGATGCTTTTCAAACTTTTTTTCTGCTATCTATGTTCTTTAGGAAAAGCTTTGGTTCTGTGCTTCACATAATACCGCTTGCTGATACTGAATTATGCTGCAAGCGTGCTTTCTTCACTCTCAGGAAGACACAAGAGACACAAACTGAACTGATTGCTGGTTCTGATGTCTACATGCCAGTGTGCCGATATCACTATATTAACAGTGAAGTTGTCACTGAAACTTCAAAGAATGTGTTGGAATCTGTCAAACGCAACAATGATTCACTTCTTGATGTAGCCACAAGGTTTTAGTGTGGAGATACTTAAAACTTTCCCTAAAATGATTTTTGGAGCATATTGTCTACTGCTATTGGTTAATTCAACAAGTTATCTTGGAATTTTGGTTGTCATAGGGTCTATGTAGTTGTATATAGATATAGTTATAAATATACTGGTATTCATAGTGGTTTTTAATTATTGTTGTGTTATCATATTTCAATGAAAGAAGTATTGCTTATCCTATGACATGAAATTTTGGTATTTAGACGTTTTTTCTTTTTGGACGTTAACCTTTTGTAAAAGCATCTGTTTACTTTAGCCAAAATTGTCAACATACAATTCTATTTTGTAAATTACGTAGCATCTGTCATTTTATTTTGCAAATTACCTTTCATATTCTTCGTTTTCAAACTGGAGGTTCTTCCCGATGAGAATTCGATACTAAATAACTATAAGGTGTAAATGGTCCATGACTAGAGCTAGAGCAAAAAGAGTAAGACTAAAAAGCAGCTTTTTTGCAAGACTAAACTAGCCACGGAGGAAAAGACCAAGAGTAATCAGATTGAATGTGAATTGCGAAAATGGACCACCCTTCTTTAGCTTTAAGAGTAGCCAAATGCAGCATGAATAAGTGACTTGGAGACCTAAGATGAAGCCAAATTTAAGTGATTCAAAATGATAACAGAAATGGTTGGAATTACTGTCCTTTTTCTTGTGATTTTTGTGTAGTTTCCAATAACTTCAATTTCAAGAGCATTTTGATTTTCTATTCAGATTTGCATATATAAGGGCCTAGACCATTATGATAGATAATGGTACTCTTTTAAGAAACTGTGCTGGCAGGATGTTTTTCTTAGTTGGATTATTCTTAGTAATGATGGGGTATCCTTTCTTAGTCGATTTAGGCCTTAGTCGGTTATTGGATGAACTACAATGTTATCTTCAGCTTCACTATAAACAGGATATGATGTAAAACGACACGATAAAAATTATGAATTTTGATT
>NW_026263798.1:14617-15393 GCF_000817695.3 Arachis duranensis
AAAAATTACAGGAAATTCGAGTGATAGTTCTAATGGTGTGCATTTTCAATCGGTGTTGTCGAACATTACAAATAGCATTAATACAGATTTTTATTTTTGTATGATTTTTTTTAGAACTTGCTTATGGGAATGTACATGCACTTTATATATTTTGATTTTCCTACTATTTATTCAATTATAAACTTTAACAAAAAATATGTTCAAAACTAATATCTCGAGTTATCTTATTAGGTAATAACCCAACACCACATTGATCTAAGGTCTCCAATTACTAATCTACACTCTGTAGATAAAAAAAATGATGTTCCAATATTAGTGATATTAGTAATTCGGGTATCACACATGAAGCATATAATAGTCCATGTCATCAGACAAGTCAACAACATCTTCAACAAACATCAAATAATATCTACCAGTTACTATGTTAATATGTTTTTATTATTTAAAGACCAAATATTTAACTTTTTAATTGGTCTATTAAAAATAATCATTGGTATATGCTAAATAATTATTATAGATTCATTGGAGTACACAAATCGAATTAGATTGCAAAGGAATGTAAGACTGAATAGGAAGACTATGCTACTTCAAAAGAGACATGGTAAGATAAGTATGATAGATTGTAATTATCACAAAGTTAAAATTTTACTTCTTTTATCTTTAATACTACCTTCATAATATATATTCATAATTCAGCTGATTTAAACATTTAACATATATTCATTTTTCTTTTTTTATAATATAAAATACTTGATGTATTATCTCTAATGATTACA
>NW_026263798.1:18772-20256 GCF_000817695.3 Arachis duranensis
TATTTAGCTCCTGAGCTATGATACCAAAAATGTTCTAACTTGAATTTTAGAATCCCTTAAGTTGAATTAGGAACTGTTTCTTTCTCTGCTTTTTAATAGCTTCTGCTTGCAAAACTTCTTCTACTATTGTACTTGAATGTATCTTTCTTGGTTCAGTTGGTTGAAAAGAAAAGAAAAAAGAAATTGTCTCTTTTTGTGTGTGTTATTCTCCTTCCATATTTAGCCCGTCTTAATCTTTGAAGACTCTGGTTGATTCCTCTTCTACTTTTAAAGGCTATATTTTCTTGCCTATGGACGTCTCATTGGTAAGTTTATTACTTTTTGACTGAGAAATGCATGGATGCCTTTGCTCAGTTACTGATTCAAGTGACATATGGCGATGAACTTACGTACCATTTCTTTTTCTTATATATCTCTAGTTTGCAGTGTTCCAACTGTGTATATCACTTTTATCTCAAATCACTTGCAGCAGCAAGTAGGCTAAACAAAAGAAAGAAAAAAAAGTAACATTATAGTATTTTTAATTGATTTATACCTTGAATCTTTGTATATTCATGCAATATTGTAATTGATGAGATGAACATTCAATTTTACTTGTCAATTTTCTCTGCTAGAGAGGAAGTAAAAAAGAAATGGTGACAAGTGACAACTTTTATGAGGAACTTTTATGATTGATTTGGTGTGTTTGATTGTTCATATTGATCAAATAAAATAGCTATTATTAGAACAGATCAACAGAATATGTGCCCATACACAGAAGGAAAAATTAAAAGAAAATAAGAAACATCTAAATTTTCTAATTACAATATTTGAAATCTCTCCATAATGATGTCAACCTTGTATAGTATCACTCTTCACTTTTTTAGATTGTGATTTCTTAATGTCGAGCATAGTAATTAGTTACATTACATATGAAGTTTCAAATGTTAGTCTTCCTTTAAATATGTTGATGACATTGTGGTTTAATGAAGGATATTTGAGGAATGCATTTGAGTTGATCGACCTCTTTTTATTATTTTGTTCTTTGGGGGTGGCCCTTATGGCCATGGGTTGTGGGTGCATCATGGTTACAAGGTTACACTTGATTGTGCTTACTATTTCACAACCACCCAGGTGGATCAATTTTGGCACCGTTTGCCGCTCCTTTGTATTTTGCACTGAGAGACTTTAAGGAAGTTATGCCAACTGAGCAGCCTTGTGATTTAGCATACGAATTTGGGGATGGGCTTTTCGATGTGAAAGAATTCCCACAAGGCTTTCCAAAAACTGGTCAGCACCATTTGTTTCTTTCATACAATGTGTTTATGAAGTGGGAATTCTGTTACCCCCGCCTCTGAAGTGGTATCAATGGCTATCACAATGAAACTTTGGTGTTTTGGTGGGGAATCCCTTCCTTTTCAGTTACTGCTGACTATACATGCTTCACCACGTAATTTCTTTCTCTTGGAACGAATAATAAAATAAAGAGTAGTACTCTTTAAACT
>NW_026263799.1:0-719 GCF_000817695.3 Arachis duranensis
AAAAAGTTTAAATTTTTAAAATTAATTTATTCTATATTTGTGAAAAAATAGCACTATCCGGTGAATAAAAAAATATTCTTGTAAAAAAATTTAGGATTTTAAAAGAGAAAATTATTTATTTTTTTGAATTTTTAAATTTAAAAATTTAATTTTTTATTTAAAATAGAAAAATAAAATAAAGTCTAGAAATATTAGGAAGACAAGAAAAAAAAGAAAAAACCTTTTTATTTGAAATTTGAAATTAAAAAAATAATCTTTTTATGAAAAAGTTGAAAAATAAAGATTTTCAAAAATATCCAATCAACCAAAATTTAAAAAGTTTAAATTTTTAAAAATAATTTATTCTATATTTGTGATAAAATAGCACTATCCGGTGAATAAAAAATATTCTTGAAAAAATTATTAGGATTTCAATAGAGAAAATTTTTTATTTTTTTTGAATTTTTAAATTTAAAAATTTAATTTTTTATTTAAAATAGAAAAATAAAATAAAGTCCAGAAATATTACGAAGACAGGAAAAAAGAAGAAAACTTTTTATTCGAAATTTGAAATTAAAAAAGATAATCTTTTTACAAAAAAGTTGAAAAATAAATATTTTCAAAAATATCGAATCAACAAAAATTTAAAAAGTTTAAACTTTTAAAACTAATTTATTCTATATTTGTGAAAAAATAGCACTATCCGGTGAATAAAAAAATATTCTTGAAAAAAAATTTAG
>NW_026263799.1:6040-14603 GCF_000817695.3 Arachis duranensis
GAAATTAAAAAAGATAATCTTTTTACAAAAAAGTTAAAATATAAAGATTTTCAAAAATATCCAATCAACTAAAATTTAAAAAGTTTAAATTTTTAAAACTAATTTATTCTATATTTGTGAAAAAATAGCACTATCCGGTGAATAAAAAAATATTTTTGAAAAAAATTTAGGATTTTAAAAGAGAAAATTCTTTATTTTTTTGAATTTTTAAATTTAAAAATTTAATTTTTTATTTAAAATAGAAAAATAAAATAAAATCCCGAAATATTAGGAAGACAAGAAAAAAAGAATAAACCTTTTTATTTGAAATTTGAAATTAAAAAATAATCTTTTTATGAAAAAGTTGAAAAATAAAGATTTTCAAAAATATCCAATCAACAAAAATTTAAAAAGTTTAAATTTTTAACTATATTTGTGAAAAAATAGCACTATCTGGTGAATAAAAAAATATTCTTGAAAAAAATTTAGGATTTCAGAAGACAATTTTTTATTTTTTTGAATTTTTAAATTTAAAAATTAAATTTTTATTCAAAATATAAAAATAAACTAAAGTCCAGAAATATTAGGAAGACAAGAAAAAGAGATGAAAATTTTTTATTTAAAATTTGAAACTTAAAAAATAATCTTTTTACCAAAAAGTTGAAAAACAAAGATTTTCAAAAATATCCAATCAACAAAAATTTAAAAAGTTTAAATTTTTAATGTAAGACCCAGTTAATTAACGGCTAATTAACCCATAAATGAGAATTTATTCTAGAAAGCCTAAAATGTGATTTTTATGGCTTAATGTGATAGAGGAGATTGAGACGAGAATTTCGGTACCAATTTTATAGAATTCGGACCAAGATTGGACCGAACGGGCCAAACCGGGCCAACCGGACCCAAAGTGGGCCCTTGACCCAACATAACTAAACCAAAACCCTAGTTTTCAGCACTCTCTCTCCTCACACAACACCAAAACACGCTGAAATGGGAGGCACAAGAGGGAAGAACACTCTCTCAAGTTCTCTCTCTTGGTTGATCTTCAAACCACCATAACTTTTGATCTAGAGCTCCGATTACCGCACCGTTTGCGGCCACGCGTTCACCGCGGAGAGCTCTAAAAAACCCATACAATCAATTTTGAGGTAAGCCACGTTTTGCTCTTCGAATTTCCAGCCTTGTTTTCGAGTTTTATGAGCAAAAAATGTTGAGATTTTGGGCTCTTTGATGTTATAGGACCCAACTCTCTTGAAGGAGAAGGTTAATCTTTTCTCCTTGGACCTTGAGTATGGTAAGATTCTCAACCCTAGTGTAATTTGTTGTTCTATGATGTTTGGGTATTGAGATGTTGTGTATGGGTATGATGATTGTGGCTTAAGTTGTGTATGTGTGAATATTGGGGCTTGATTGGTGACATTGAAAAGCTTGAAAAGGGTTTGGTGGTGAAAAATCTGTTCTTGGAGGTGTTGAGGCCTTGAGAGCTTGTGAATAAGTGATTTGGAAGTGCTCCGGTTGAGCATAGGAAATCGGCTAAGGTATGGTCTCGATTTCTCGTATCTAATATGTAATGTGGTAGGAAATACTTAGGCTAGAGGCCTTAAGATAGGCATTGAATTGTTGATGTTGTTGAATGGTTGAGATATATGATGTGGTCATATATGTGATTATGATTATTGATGCCTTCATGGTATGATGTATGAGAAATATGCATGTTATGATATATGCTTGATGATTGATTATGGTTGAATTGTGGGTGAAATCATGATGATGGTGAGTATGATATTGATTATGTACAATGATAGTTAATTGGAATTGGTGTTGTTGAAAATTGGCATGAGGAAGAGTATATGATATGTCAATGTGTTTGGGTTTGAGCCACTTGGGTGAAGTGGGCTAAAATGATGGGATAGTGATTTTGTAAATTGGGGTAATGTGTCAATGTGTGAGTTGAGGAGGCTTGATATTGAATTTGATATATATTGATTGATTTCAAAGAAAAGGGATGAAATTGGCATGTTTTGATTGGTTTTGAAAAGAGTCGAAAATGGTTTGTTTTGAAAATGGCACTTTGTGGTTTTTATGAAAAATATGGTTTTTGGGCATACTTTGATGGGACATAACTTGGACTACGGATCTTTGTTTTGTGCCAAATCTGTTTAGAAATGAAATTGGATCTGGGATGTCCATGCCGTTCGAAGAACGGGTGAAAAACGATTTAAAATGAGGAAGTTATGTCCGTCGGAAGATTGAGGGTTGAATCTGTAAATTCTGTAGTTTTTAACTCAGAAAATTTTTAGCAGAATGACCCCCCGCACGTAGGCGCACTTGGCGCATACGCGCCGTTCTTCTTGAAAACGCCATCCACGCGTGCGCGTGGTGTGTGCGAGCGCGCCGATGTGCTGCACCCAATGCCCAGCCATTTTCCAGAGAGTTGTGCCAGAACTGTGCCAGTTTTGTGCCTGGGGCACGAGAGCACCCACGCGTACGCGTGGTTGACGCGTGCGCGTCGATTGGCTAATTTTCAATCCACGCGTTAGCGTGCATGACGCATACGCATCGATGAGTTTTGTGGCCATCCACGCGTGCGTGTGGAGTGCGCGTACGCGTGGCCCTGTTTTCATCCCAAAGTTGATTTTTGAGTTTTAAAAGCCAAATCTCATACTTCTAAGCCTCCGATCTTACCATTTATGTCTTAAATCATTATGATATGCCTAGCAATTAGAAAAAGAGCTAGGGGATGTGGTAACTTGTGGGTGAAGCAAGGGAAAAATGAATGATCAATGAGGATCAAAGATGATTATGTGAGAGGCGGAGGATGGCGATGGAAGTGCTTGTTATGCCATGGGCCGAAAGGCTGTAATTGTTAATGGAATGGATGGTTATGGATTTAACCGTGAGCCGGATGGCTGGATTATTGCCGTGTTACGGCGGAGCCATGATTATGGCTAAGAATAAATGCATATATATATGATGTTGAATGAATTGTGAATGTTGCAATTCCATTATCGGAGATGAGAGTTTCCCTGGGAGAAAGCAGTGGCTAGCCACCACGTGCTCCAGGTTGAGACTTGAAGCTCTTTTGACCCTATGTCGTCAGGGTGGCCAGGCACTGTGAAAGCCCCGAATGAGCTCACCCCCACAAATATTCACCAGTGAGGGTGATGGATATGGATCATGATTATGATCAAGTTTATATTGAGTATAACTCGAGTTGGGGAGATACAACAGAGGGACAGTCCAATGGTTAGCTACCAGGACTTGTCGAGTTGGCTCTATAACCGACAGATGATATCATCAGCCGCTAGGGACAGGCATTCATCATATGCATACTATATGAATTGTTTGAGATTGCCTATTTGACTGAATATTACTTGCTAATTGTCTAAATGCCTTAATTGTTCCTATTTGTATACTTCTTGTTTGATATAACTGTGTTTGCTACATTATACTCCTGCTGGTGGATGGGAGATCTGAAGGAATTGGAAATGGAAGTATTAGTTAGACTGAAGAATCTTTAGTCAGATTCCCTTTATGGTTTAGCTTGTTTATAAGCTTTTGAATTATCTGGAGGAAGTTCTAGGATTGCCTTCGGCTTTCCTCTATTATTATGTATTATATATGTGGAAGCTGTTACCATGCTGGGAACCTCTGATTCTCACCCATGCGGATTTTGTGGTTTTCAGATGCAGGACGTGAGGTTTCTCGCTGAGGCCTGCTGGAGACTTCTGGATTCGCGAAGATCCTTTGTTCTTGGGGACTCTGTTTAGTTTATATGTTTTGCTTAGATACTTTTATCTCCATTAAATAATACAAACTGTGATGACTCCTCTTATGGGAGATTTTGGAGAATAGGTTTTATGTATTTGTGTCCCTTTGGGTTTTCCTTTGGGGTTTTCCTTATTTTATCATATGTATATATTGCTATGCTCGGACCGGTTATCTTCGCAGCCAGATTTTGAGTCTTGATATCCCTATTTTTGACACTCCTTTGTATATATATATAATCTTGCGTTGGTTTATCCTTGTTCGTTACGTTATCGATCGGAGTGCTGCGATTTTGAGTTGTGATTTTTGTTTATCCCTTTTTCTACAAAGGCTCCTAGTTATAATCAATCATTCATACTACTATACGTACTAAATTTTTATTTTAGAGGTCGTAATACCTTGCCATCTGTAAATTATGACTTAAGCATAAGGCTCTATATGGTGGGGTGTTACATTATGGTATCAGAGCAGTTCGTTCCTGTAGAGCCTGAGGGATAGACTGACTATGCTTCTGTGCATTCTCTGTGTGTGTGTTATGTGCTATTAGTATATCTACTTGATATAATTGGCATAAACGTTCATGAGCATGCATTTGGGACTTTGAAGCACTAGACTTCCGATATTGAGACTGATCAACTTAATATCGATTGTTTGGTGTGTATAGGGACCAGATGGGGCCTCGTGGACGCGGTAGAGGCCGTGGAGGAGGTCATGCGAATGTTCGTGCGCCGGAGAATAACCCTAATGACCCGGTGAACTTTATGACTGCGTTGGAGAACATAGCTACTGCTATGCAAGCCACTGCTGAGGCTCTTGGTCAACAGATGAACAACCATGGTAATGATGGAGGTGGAGTTCAGGGCCCGATGACACTGGCAAATCTTTTGAAGGTTAATCCACCTAAGTTCAAGGGAACTACTAGCCCGACTGAGGCTGATACATGGTTTCAGGCTATAGAGCGAGCACTACAAGCGTAAGTGGTGCTTGAAGGACAGCGTGTCGAGTTTGCTACCTATATGCTCACCGGTAAGCGTCGCATTGGTGGCAAGGAATCCGACGCCTCCTGCAGCAGGGCAATGATTATATCACCTGGGATGTCTTTCAAGAGGAGTTCTATAAGAAGTACTTTCCGACTTCTGCTAGGACGGCCAAGGAGCTTGAATTGCTACAGCTGAAGCAGGGTACTATGTCTGTATTTGAGTATACTGACAAGTTTAAGGAGCTGTTCAGATTCTCTCGTATGTGTTAAGGGACTCCAGTGGAATATGAGGAATGGAAGTGTGTTAAGTATGAAGGAGGACTCCGAAGTGATATCTTTAGTTCAGTAGGACCAATGGAGATCAGGACTTTCTCCGAATTGGTGAACAAGTGTAGGGTTGCTGAAGAGTGTGTGAAAAGGGCAACCGCTGAGAAAGGGAGTCACAAAGGATCATTCCCACAGAACCGAGGGAAGAGCTTTGCACCTAGAGGTCCGCCTTTCAAGAGGGGAGGCTCTTTCAGGAGGCCCAACAACAACAACTCCCAAGGAAAGAAGTTTGGGAAGCAGCCTCAGAATGATCAAGCTTATATTAAATGTGGGAGTCACCATCCGGGAGCACCATGCAAGGCTGGATGGGGTTTGTGCTACAATTGTGGAAAGGCGGGGCATAAAGCCGCAAATTGTCCGGAGAAGCAGAAACAAGGTGCTGGAAAAGCACAACAGACTGGTCGGGTGTTCACCACTTCAGCTATAGGTGCTGAGGGATCTGAGACACTCATTCGAGGTAACAGTGAAATGGCTGGTCAAACTTTAAATGCTTTATTTGATTCGGGAGCATCGCATTCATTCATTGCATTTGAGAAAGCCCATGAGTTAGGATTGAAGATCGTAACCTTAGGTTATGACCTAAAAGTGTATAATGCTACCCATGAGGCTATGGTGACTAGGCTAGGATGCCCGAAAGTTTCCTTTAGGTTCAAGCAGCGTGATTTTGTTCATAATTTAGTCTGCTTACCGATGATCGGTCTTGATCTTATCTTGGGATTGGACTGGTTATCTAAGAACCATGTCTTGCTTGATTGTTCTACAAAGTCGGTGTACTTTATGCCGGAGGATATAGAAGGGCCGGTCGTGGTGAATAATTATTACTTGAATTCGATGATGGTGAACTGTTCTGGAATCGAATGTCAGGGTATCCTGTTGTTAACCGCGGGTGTTTCGGGTGATGATCAAAGGTTGAACAGATTCCGGTTGTGCGTGAGTTTTCGGAAGTGTTTTCCGATGATATTGATGAGTTTCCACCTAACTGAGAGGTTGAGTTTGCTATTGAGTTGGTGCCCGGGGCAGGACCAATCTCAAGTGCTCCTTATAGGATGTCACCGTTAGAGATGAACGAGCTAAAGTCTCAGTTAGAGGATTTGTTGGGTAAGAATTTTATCCGACCGAGTGTCTCTCCATGGGGTGCGCCAGTGCTACTGGTAAAGAAGAAAGATGGGAGTATGCAGCTCTGTGTGGATTACAGGCAGCTGAACAAGGTCACAATAAAGTATAAGTACCCATTGCCGAGAATTGATGATCTCATGGATCAGTTGCAAGGAGCTGGAGTTTTCTCCAAGATCGATTTGCGATCCGGTTATCACCAGATAAGGGTGAGGGGTGAGGATATCCCTAAGACCGCTTTCAAGACTCGTTATGGTCATTACGAGTACACTGTAATATCTTTTGGGTTGACAAACACTCCAGCAGTATTCATGGATTATATGAATAGAGTTTTTCGTCCGTTTATGGATAAATTCGTTGTTGTCTTCATTGATGACATACTGATTTATTCCAAGACGGAAGAAGAGCATGCGGCGACTGATGAGAGAACTTTTGCGTGGTCTAGAAATTTGCGAATAAATCCTCGTTACAAGTATAGTTTCTAAACCTTCAAAAGTCCTTTCATACAAACGTTTTGGTTGTCACAAGTAACAAACCCCCTTGAAATTGATAACCGAGTATTCAAACCTCGGGTCGTCTTCTCAAAGAATTGCAAGGAGGTATGTTCTTATTATTGGTTATGAGTTGGTAAATTAGGGGTTTTAGAAATTAGGGAGCAGTATGTTGCATAAGAAGAAATAAAATAAATAAATAACTATAAAATAAACTCTTGGCAAGGTATGAAAACAGGAAGTCCTATCCTGGTTATCCTTATCAATTGTAAAGAGAATTGGATTCTTCTCCCACTTTGTTAACCTCTAACTATGAAGGTAAGTTAGGTGGATGAATTAATTCTGATTCCTCAAGTCTTAGTCTTTCCTTGGGAAAGACTAGAGTTATTGGAACTTGAATTAATTCTTGAAGAATTCCAATTTTCAATCAACAATGAGTTTGATAACTCAAGGGTCACCGATTATTTAACCAAAGCCGAAAGGGAAAAATAAATCTAAATTGAATTGAAAGCAATCTTAAACAGAATAAAACAATCATAATCTGAAATACCTCAAAATGCATTAATAAAAGAAATCAATTCTAACATGAAGTTCGTAAACCAACATTAACAAACTGAAATAAAATAATAGAATAAATAAAGAACCTGGGATTGAGAGCCACTCCTAAAACTAAGAGAAATCCTAAATCCTAATACTAAGAGAGAGGAGAGAATCTCTCTCTCTAAAAACTACATCTAAAATATGAAAAGTGAATTATTAGAGCCTCCCTATGAATGGATACATTCCCCCACTTTATATCCTCTAATCTGTGTTTTCTGGGTCGCAAATTGGGTCGAAAACAGCCCAGAAATCGCTGGAGAAGATTTCAAATACGCTGATTTCCGTCACTACGACGCGGCCGCATGGATCACGCGGTCGCGTCGCCTAGCTTCAGGGAAACTATAACATATTATATATCAAATCGAAGCCCCGGACGTTAGCTTTCCAACGCAACTGGAACCGCGTCGTTTGGACCTCTGTAGCTAAAGTTATAGCCGTTTGAGTACGAAGAGGTCAGGCTGGACAGCTTAGCAATTTCTCCAACTTCTTGTATTCCTTCCACTTTCGCATGCTTCCTTTCCATCCTCTAAGCCATTCCTGCCCTATAATCCCTGAAATCACTTAACACACATATCAAGGCATCTAATGGTAATAAGAGAGGATTAATAATAAGCAAATATAAGATCAAAGAAGCACGTTTTCAATCATAGTACAAAATCAGGAAGGAAATATAAAACTATGAAAATATTATGAATAAGTGGGTAAAGAGTTGATAAAATCCACTCAATTGAGCACAAGATAAACCATAAAATAGTGTGATAAAATCCACTCAATTGAGCATAAGATAAACCATAAAATAGTGGTTTATCAACCTTCCCACACTTAAACACTAGCATGTCCTCATGCTAAGTTCAAGAGAAACTATAAAGATGAAGAGGAATGGTAGATTAATATGAAATGCAATCCTATCTATATGAATGCAACTACATGCAGAATTAAAGTTTTGAATTTTTTTTGAATTTTTAAATTTAAAAATTAAAGTTTTTTATTTAAAATAGAAAAATAAAATAAAGTCCAGAGATATTAGGAAGACGAGAAAAAAGACGAAAACTTTTTATTTAAAATTTGAAACTTAAAAAAATAATCTTTTTACCAAAAAGTTGAAAAATAAAGATTTTCAAAAATATCAAATCAACAAAAATTTAAAAAGTTTAAATTTTTAAAACTAATTTATTCTATATTTGTGAAAAAATAGCACTATCTGGGGAATAAAAAAATATTCTTGAAAAAAAATTTAGGATTTCAAAAGAAAAATTTTTTTATTTTTTTGAATTTTTAAATTTAAAAATTAAATTTTTTATTTAAA
>NW_026263799.1:16879-20254 GCF_000817695.3 Arachis duranensis
AGGAAGACAAGAAAAAAAGATGAATAGTTTTTATTTTTAAATTTTGAAACTTAAAAAATAATCTTTTTACCAAAAATTTGAAAAACAGATTTTCGGAGATATCCAATCAACAAAAATTTAAAAAATTTAAATTTTTAAAAATAATTTATTCTATGTTTGTGAAAAAATAGCGCTATACGGTGAATAAAAAAATATAAAAATATTGTTGAAAAAAATTTAGGATTTCAAAAGAAGATTTTTTATTATTTGAATTTTTAAATTTAAAATTGATTTTTTTTATTTAAAATATAAAAATAAAATAAAGTCTAGAAATATTAGGAAGACAAGAAAAAAAGAAGAAAACTTTTTATTTGAAATTTGAAATTAAGAAAGATAATCTTTTTACAAAAAAGTTGAAAAATAAGGATTTTCAAAAATATCCAATCAACTAAAATTTAAAAAGTTTAAATTCATAAAACTAATGTATTCTATATTTGTGAAAAAATAGAACTATCCGGTGAATAAAAAAAATACTTATGAAAAAAATTTAGGATTTCAAAGAGAAAATTTTTTATTTCTTTGAATTTTTAAATTTAAAAATTTAATTTTTTATTTAAAATAGAAAAATAAAATAAAGTCCAGAAATATTAGGAAGACAATAAAAAAAGATGAAAAGTTTTTATTTTTAAATTTTGAATCTTAAAAAATAATCTTTTTACCAAAAATTTGAAAAATAAAGATTTTCAGAGATATGCAATCAACAAAAATTTAAAAAGTTTAAATTTTTAAAACTAATTTATTCTATATTTGAGAAAGAAAGCACTATCCGGTGAATAAAAAAATAAAAAAATATTGTTGAAAAAAATTTAGGATTTCAAAAGATTTTGAATTTTTAAATTTAAAAATTAAATTTTTTATTTAAAATAGAAAAATAAAATAAAGTCCAGAAATATTCGGAAGACAAGAAAAAAGGATAAAAACTTTTTATTTAAAATTTGAAATTAAAAAAGATAATCTTTTTAACAAAAAAGTTAAAAATAAAGATTTTCAAAAATATCCAATCAACTAAAATTTAACAAGTTTAAATTCTTAAAACTAATTTATTCTATATTTGTGAAAAAATAGAACTATCCGGTGAATAAAAAAATAAAAAATATTCTTGAAAAGAAATTTAGGCTTCAAAAGACAATTTTTTATTTTTTTGAATTTTTAAATTTAAAAATTAAAAATAAAATAAAGTCTAGAAATATTAGGAAGACAAGAAAAAAAGACGAAAAGTTTTTATTTGAAATTTGAAATTAAAAAATAATCTTTTTATGAAAAATTTGAAAAATAAAGATTTTCAAAAATATCCAATCAACAAAAATTTAAAAATTTTAAGTTATTAAAACTAATTTATTCTATATTTGTGAAAAAATAGCACTATCCAGTGAATAAAAAAATATTCTTGAAAAAACTTTAGGATTCCAAAAGAGAAAATTTTTTATTTTTTTGAATTTCTAAATTTAAAAATTAAATTTTTTTTATTTAAAATAGAAAAATAAAATAAAGTCCAGAGATATTAGGAAGACAAGAAAAAAAGACGAAAACTTTTTATTTAAAATTTGAAACTTAAAAAATAATCTTTTTACCAAAAAGTTGAAAAATAAAGATTTTCAAAAATATCAAATCAACAAAATTTAAAAAGTTTAAATTTTTAAAACTAATTTATTCTATATTTGTGAAAAAATAGCACTATCCGGTGTATAAAAATGTATTCTTAAAAAAATTTAGGATTTCAAAAGAGAAATTTTTTTTATTTTTTTGAATTCTTAAATTTAAAAATTAAGTTTTTTTATTTAAAATAGAAAAATAAAATAAAGTCCAGAAATATTAGGAAGACAAGAAAAAAAGACGAAAACTTTTTATTTAAAATATGAAATTAAAAAATAATCTTTTTACCAAAAAGTTGAAAAATAAAGATTTTCAAAAATATCCATTGAACAAAAATGTAAAAAGATTAAATTTTTAAAACTAATTTATTCTATATTTGTGAAAAAATAGCACTATCCGGTGAATAAAAAAAATATTGTTGAAAAAAATTTAGAATTTCAAAAGAGAAAATTTTTTATTTTTTTGAATTTTTAAATTTAAAAATTTAATATTTTATTTAAAATAGAAATATAAAATAAAGTCTAGAAATATTAGGAAGACAAGAAAAAAAGAAGAAAACCTTTTATTTGAAATTTGAAATTAAAAAAGATAATCTTTTTACAAGAAAGTTAAAAAATAAAGAATTTTCAAAAATATCCAATCAACTAAAATTTAAAAAGTTTAAATTCTTAAAACAAATTTATTTTATATTTGTGAAAAAATAGAACTATCCGGTGAATAAAAAAATATTTATTAAAAAAATTTAGGATTTCAATAGAGAAATTTTTTTATTTTTTTGAATTTATAAATTTAAAAATTAAATTTTTATTTAAAATAGAAAAATAAATAAAGACCAGAAATATTAAGAAGGCAAGAAAAAAAGATGAAAACTAAAAGATGAAAATTTTTTATTTGAAATTTGAAATTAAAAAAGATAATCTTTTTACAAAAAAGTTGAAAAATAAAGAGTTTTAAAAAATAACCAATCAACTAAAATTTAAAAATTTTAAATTTTAAAACTAATTTATTCTATATTTGTGAAAAAATAACACTATCCGGTGAATAAAAATATATTCTTGAAAAAAAATTTAGGATTTCAAAAGAGAAAATTTTTTATTGTTTTGAATTTTTAAATTTAAAAATTTATTTTTTTTAAGATAGAAAAATAAAATAAATTCTAGAAATATTAGGAAGACAACAATAAAAGAAGAAAACTTTTTATTTGAAATTAAAAAATAATCTTTTTACGAAAAAGTTGAAAAATAAAGTTTTTCAAAAATATCCAATCAACAAAAATTTAAAAAGTTTAAATTTTTAAAACTAGTTTATTCTATATTTGTGAAAAAATAGCACTATCTGGTGAATAAAAAATATTTTTGAAAAAAATTAGGATTTCAAAAGTTAATTTTTTATTTTTTTGAATTTTTAAATTTAAAAGTTAAATTTTTTATTTAAAATATAAAAATAAAGTAAAGTCCAGAAATATTAGGAAGACAAGAAAAAAAGTTGAAAAATTTTTATTTAAAATTTGAAACTTAGAAAAATAATCTTTTTACAAAAAAGTTGAAAAATAAAGATTTTAAAAAATATCCAATCAACAAAAATTTTAAAATTTTGAAACTAATTTATTTTATACTTGTGAAAAAATAGAAGTATCCAGTGAATAAAAAAATATTCTTGAAAAAAATTAGGATTTCAAAAGAGAAAATTTTTTATTTTTTTGAATTTTTAACTTTGAAAATTTAATTTTTAATTTAAAACAGA